>NC_068939.1:62473772-62646272 GCF_016801865.2 Culex pipiens pallens | reverse complement strand
AAATACAAAAATACAAAAATACAAAAATACAAAAATAAAAAAATACAAAAATACAAAAATACAAAAATACAAAAATACAAAAATACAAAAATACAAAAATACAAAAATACAAAAAAAAATACAAAAATACAAAAATACAAAAATACAAAAATACAAAAATACAAAAATACAAAAATACAAAAATACAAAAATACAAAAATACAAAAATACAAAAATACAAAAATACAAAATACAAATACATACAAAAATACAAAAATATCAAAAATACAAAACCCACCCACTACCCAAACAACTCAAACAACCAAAAACTCCCACCTAAACTAACCTAAAACACAAACCCCCACCTACCCCCCATGACCCCATCAACACCTAAAACCCCCGGCCGCCAGAAACACCCAAAACACAAACTCCTCCCCCAATACGATCGATTATGAGCTGCCACACCACCTGTTATGCTAGCAGGCTATTAATCACGCACCACGCTTCGCGCCAAACTCCGGGTGGATAAATTCGAAATACACGATAATTTATAGGTATTCTCATCTCTTTGTGAGAGTTAAAAAAATTCTTTCGAGATCGAATCTTGAACGAAAAACCCCCTTTATCGCCGTCCACGCAAATTGCCGAGTAATCAATAAATTAATTAACTGTAATGTGCGCTGCAATGAACTGATTGGATCCAGTGCCGATGTGAGACCTCAGGTGGTTTATCATCTGCGAGTGCGAGTTTAAATCCGTCAACGTTGGACTGACAGACCGCGGCTGGACGGTCCTGACCAACATAGCGCCAACATTCCCCATCGCGATACCACTTGAGCCCGTCAAAGTCAGTTCTCTGTAAATCCATCCACCACTACATCTCAATTCAATTGGCATCAGTGGATTTCGTAAGTGTGTGTGGGTGGGGGTGTCCGATGGTGGGAGGGGCAGTAAGTACAATTATGTGTTCTCGCGCCAGCCCCGGACCAATCTGATTGACACTGACGGTTCTTATTGTGAAAGCTGCTTCCCGCTCATTCCTTCCAGACCGCAGTTGATACAAACCCCTGCAAACCCAAACTGGTGTGACATTTCCATCATTAAACGGCGATGCATCATGGGTGTAGTGTGATAGTGGTGTTCAGGTTTGATATTTTTTTATCAGTTTATTAAACAATCGACGTTGTCGAAAAAAGAGAAAATGAAAATGCTCCCAAAAATGATAAAATTCCACGAAATTTGTTTATTTTTTATGTTTTATTTATCTGAAACTATGTGAGTACTTTCTTCATGACCAACGAGGTTTGTTTGCACCATTCGAAGTTCTGGTGGGCTTTCCCAAAAAATATTCGTGAGGCTGAAAAATCATGTCTTACATTTGAAAAAATCATAAAAACACTGAAATGGACTTTACTTACATTTATTGAAGTAGTCTAGATAAATGCATTTTTTCTCTAATTGCGACACCTATGCTCACCACTTCTACTGTACCCTGCATCAATGCAGGTTGTGGCCGCTGTGATATCCTCTCCATCAAAGACAACCTCAGCTGGCAGGTGAAATCCATCCAAGCATTTCCTTAATTCAGCCTCCAGTCCCAATCCTACCAATCAAAACAACTGGCAACTTTGATGCCACCACAACTAAACTGCAATTTAATTTGACAAAGTGGCGGAAAGCTTTACAATTTAAATTTTTTTTTTCAACTTTGCTAGTAGTTTGATGCACTAAGTTGATAAAACTGATGGTTTAACCATACACAAATTCAGGCAAAATTTAATAACCATAAAGGCATTTAAGTCACTTTATCCTAAATCACATGTAAAGCTCTCTTCGCATGATTTACGTTAGTGAGCGCGCGAATCTTCGCGAGCGAATTGATACCAACGCGCATTGCACAATGCCACAATGAGGCTCGGGGTTGGAAAATACATCAATCATTTCATTCGCGACGATCCACTCACATGCTCGCGAACAACCAAAGACAACGAGAAGCTTGAGAAGCAGAAGCAGTAGTAACAGTACACATCAAGAATATCCCGTTTAATTCACCTATCATATTCAGTGACACAGTGTCACTGCGAAGTATTGCAAATGGAGAATGGTATTGCAATGCTTATGGCGTCTGTTTCCACGTTCTGAGTAAGTACATCAGAAGATTTAGTTACATGCATATGAGAAAAAAAAACAATATTGCTTATTGATTTCTAAAGGCAAAACGGAAAAAGGAAAACAAAAAACTAACTTAATCCACATCTATGTGGTTGATGCCTTCCTCACTTTTTACCAAAAATGGGTATATGAGTGGTTTCATCATTTTTTTAGATCCAGAAAAAAAGAACACAATGTATAACTTATGTGGTCATAACTCGAGACAGGGTTGCCAGATCTTCAATGTCTTGGACTCATTGGAAAGGCCTTTCAATTACCTTACCAACGATGGGTCGGATGATGGATCCGGACATAGTTTACATACATTTAAGTGAGATCCGGCTTCAAAAAAGTACATAAATATCACTTAAGTGGTCATAACTCGAGACAGGGTTGCCAGATCTTCAATGTCTTGGACTCATTGGAAAGGCCTTTCAATTACCTTACCAACGATGGGTCGGATGATGGATCCGGACATAGTTTACATACATTTAAGTGAGATCCGGCTTCAAAAAAGTACATAAATATCACTTAAGTGGTCATAACTCGAGACAGGGTTGCCAGATCTACAATGTCTTGGACTCATTGGAAAGGCCTTTCAATTACCTTACCAACGATGGGTCGGATGATGGATCCGGACATAGTTTACATACATTTAAGTGAGATCCGGCTACAAAAAAGTACATAAATATCACTTAAGTGGTCATAACTCGAGACAGGGTTCCCAGATCTTCAATGTTTTAGATTCATTGGAAAGGTCTTTCAATTACCTTACCAACGATGGGTCGGATGATGGATCCGGACAAAGTTTACATACATTTAAGTGAGATCCGGCTTAAAAAAAGTACATAAATATCACTTAAGTGGTCATAACTCGAGACAGGGTTGCCAGATCTTCAATGTCTTGGACTTATTGGAAAGGCCTTTCAATTACCTTACCAACGATGGGTCGGATGATGGATCCGGACATAGTTTACGTGCATATAATTGAGATCCGGCTTCAAAAAAGTACATACATATCACTTAAGTGGTCATAACTCGAGACAGGGTTGCCAGATCTTCAATGTCTTGGACTTATTGGAAAGGCCTTTCAATTACCTTACCAACGATGGGTCGGATGATGGATCCGGACATAGTTTACATACATTTAAGTGAGATCCGGCTTAAAAAAGTACATAAATATCACTTAAGTGGTCATAACTCGAGACAGGGTTGCCAGATCTTTAATGTCTTGGACTCATTGGAAAGACCTTACCAACGATGGGTCGGATGATGGATCCGGACATAGTTTACATACATTTAAGTGAGATCCGGCTACAAAAAAGTACATAAATATCACTTAAGTGGTCATAACTCGAGACAGGGTTCCCAGATCTTCAATGTCTTGGACTTATTGGAAAGGCCTTTCAATTACCTTACCAACGATGGGTCGAATGATGGATCCGGACATAGTTTACATACATTTAAGTGAGATCCGGCTTAAAAAAGTACATAAATATCACTTAAGTGGTCATAACTCGAGACAGGGTTGCCAGATCTTCAATGTCTTGGACTTATTGGAAAGGCCTTTCAATTACCTTACCAACGATGGGTCGGATGATGGATCCGGACATAGTTTACGTGCATATAATTGAGATCCGGCTTCAAAAAAGTACATACATATCACTTAAGTGGTCATAACTCGAGACAGGGTTGCCAGATCTTCAATGTCTTGGACTTATTGGAAAGGCCTTTCAATTACCTTACCAACGATGGGTCGGATGATGGATCCGGACATAGTTTACATACATTTAAGTGAGATCCGGCTTAAAAAAGTACATAAATATCACTTAAGTGGTCATAACTCGAGACAGGGTTGCCAGATCTTTAATGTCTTGGACTCATTGGAAAGGCCTTTCAATTACCTTACCAACGATGGGTCGGATGATGGATCCGGACATAGTTTACATACATTTAAGTGAGATCCGGCTACAAAAAAGTACATAAATATCACTTAAGTGGTCATAACTCGAGACAGGGTTCCCAGATCTTCAATGTCTTGGACTTATTGGAAAGGCCTTTCAATTACCTTACCAACGATGGGTCGAATGATGGATCCGGACATAGTTTACATACATTTAAGTGAGATCCGGCTTAAAAAAGTACATAAATATCACTTAAGTGGTCATAACTCGAGACAGGGTTGCCAGATCTTCAATGTCTTGGACTTATTGGAAAGGCCTTTCAATTACCTTACCAACGATGGGTCGGATGATGGATCCGGACATAGTTTACGTGCATATAATTGAGATCCGGCTTCAAAAAAGTACATACATATCACTTAAGTGGTCATAACTCGAGACAGGGTTGCCAGATCTTCAATGTCTTGGACTTATTGGAAAGGCCTTTCAATTACCTTACCAACGATGGGTCGGATGATGGATCCGGACATAGTTTACATACATTTAAGTGAGATCCGGCTTAAAAAAGTACATAAATATCACTTAAGTGGTCATAACTCGAGACAGGGTTGCCAGATCTTTAATGTCTTGGACTCATTGGAAAGGCCTTTCAATTACCTTACCAACGATGGGTCGGATGATGGATCCGGACATAGTTTACGTGCATATAATTGAGATCCGGCTTCAAAAAAGTACATACATATCACTTAAGTGGTCATAACTCGAGACAGGGTTCCCAGATCTTCAATGTCTTGGACTTATTGGAAAGGCCTTTCAATTACCTTACCAACGATGGGTCGAATGATGGATCCGGACATAGTTTACATACATTTAAGTGAGATCCGGCTTAAAAAAGTACATAAATATCACTTAAGTGGTCATAACTCGAGACAGGGTTGCCAGATCTTTAATGTCTTGGACTCATTGGAAAGGCCTTTCAATTACCTAACCAACGATGGGTCGGATGATGGATCCGGACATAGTTTACATACATTTAAGTGAGATCCGGCTACAAAAAAGTACATAAATATCACTTAAGTGGTCATAACTCGAGACAGGGTTGCCAGATCTTCAATGTCTTGGACTTATTGGAAAGGTCTTTCAATTACCTAACCAACGATGGGTCGAATGATGGATCCGGACATAGTTTACATACATTTAAGTGAGATCCGGCTACAAAAAAGTACATAAATATCACTTAAGTGGTCATAACTCGAGACAGAGTTGCCAGATCTTCAATGTCTTGGACTCATTGGAAAGGCCTTTCAATTACCTAATCAACGATGGGTCGGATGATGGATCCGGACATCGTTTACATGCATATAATTGAGATCCGGCTACAAAAAAGTACATAAATATCACTTAAGTGGTCATAACTCGAGACAGGGATCCCAGATCTTCAATGTCTTGGACTTATTGGAAAGGCCTTTCAATTACCTTACCAACGATGGGTTGAATGATGGATCCGGACATAGTTTACATACATTTAAGTGAGATCCGGCTTAAAATAAGTACATAAATATCACTTAAGTGGTCATAACTCGAGACAGGGTTGCCAGATCTTCAATGTCTTGGACTTATTGGAAAGGCCTTTCAATTACCTTACCAACGATGGGTCGGATGATGGATCCGGACATAGTTTACGTGCATATAATTGAGATCCGGCTTCAAAAAAGTACATACATATCACTTAAGTGGTCATAACTCGAGACAGGGTTGCCAGATCTTCAATGTCTTGGACTTATTGGAAAGGCCTTTCAATTACCTTACCAACGATGGGTCGGATGATGGATCCGGACATAGTTTACATACATTTAAGTGAGATCCGGCTTAAAAAAGTACATAAATATCACTTAAGTGGTCATAACTCGAGACAGGGTTGCCAGATCTTTAATGTCTTGGACTCATTGGAAAGGCCTTTCAATTACCTTACCAACGATGGGTCGGATGATGGATCCGGACATAGTTTACATACATTTAAGTGAGATCCGGCTACAAAAAAGTACATAAATATCACTTAAGTGGTCATAACTCGAGACAGGGTTCCCAGATCTTCAATGTCTTGGACTTATTGGAAAGGCCTTTCAATTACCTTACCAACGGTGGGTCGAATGATGGATCCGGACATAGTTTACATACATTTAAGTGAGATCCGGCTTAAAAAAGTACATAAATATCACTTAAGTGGTCATAACTCGAGACAGGGTTGCCAGATCTTTAATGTCTTGGACTCATTGGAAAGGCCTTTCAATTACCTAACCAACGATGGGTCGGATGATGGATCCGGACATAGTTTACATACATTTAAGTGAGATCCGGCTACAAAAAAGTACATAAATATCACTTAAGTGGTCATAACTCGAGACAGGGTTGCCAGATCTTCAATGTCTTGGACTTATTGGAAAGGTCTTTCAATTACCTAACCAACGATGGGTCGGATGATGGATCCGGACATAGTTTACATACATTTAAGTGAGATCCGGCTACAAAAAAGTACATAAATATCACTTAAGTGGTCATAACTCGAGACAGAGTTGCCAGATCTTCAATGTCTTGGACTCATTGGAAAGGCCTTTCAATTACCTAATCAACGATGGGTCGGATGATGGATCCGGACATCGTTTACATGCATATAATTGAGATCCGGTTATTTGTGAAAACATATTTTTATACATAACTTTTGAACTACTTATCGAAACTTCAAACAATCCAATAGCGATGTATGGGACCCTAAACCAAGTCGAATGCAACTGGTTCGATCAAAATCGGTTCAGCCAGTGCTGAGAAAACTCAGTGAGAATTTTGGTCACATACATACATACACACACACATACACACACACATACACACACACATACACACACACATACACACACACAGACATTTGTTCAGTTTTCGATTCTGAGTAGATATGTATACATGAAGGTGGGTCTAGGAGCTTTTAATAGAAAGTTCATTTTTAGAGCAGGATTATAGCCTTACCTCAGTGAGGAAGGCAAAACAATTATAATTGTATAAGAGTACATTATTGATGGCCAAAAGTAGGTAATTTGATTGATACCATATATTATCGTATGATTTTTTGATGACCCAAACAGTTTCCCGCGCCAGAGTTGGTTGTTTTCCTGCTTCCCCCATTCCATTGAATTCCTATGTTATGAAATGCTGGCAGAGACAGTGAGGAAATTGAAATTGAGGCAAAACAAAAAGTCGTCTTTTACGTGATTTATGGGAGGCTGAATGAATCTGGGGGATTTGAGAGAAAAAAATATCATTTGCATCAAAGAAACTATTGGAATTGATTGGATTAAAGATATAAATAATCAACATAAAACGATTCGTGAACTTTATTGCGTTTGCCATTTAATAAAATTTAGGGTATTTTATAAACGAAATAGTTTGAAGTGAAATAAAAAGAAACAAGATTTATTGATATTTTTTTGTAAATTTGAAGATTAATGATGAACCATTTTTTATCAACAAAAAAAAAAAAAAATAATGCTACAAGGAACCAATCAGAAATTCTCTTAAATATGCTTCGTCATTAGGGGATGGCTCTTGATAAAATATTTAGCAGGAAACCAAGCCATCAAAAATGAGTTGTTTCACCCTTATAGGTGATTCGTATTCATATACATCTTTCAAAGCGAAATCATGCAACTCGGAACGGGGAAACTTTATTTCCGTAGAATTTTGGATGCGGATGAATTACGATTGATTGTTTTCCTCCGTTCTCTTTGCCGCAAGTATTTTGAAGGAAATTTGAAAGATATAACGTGATAAATCTATTCTTGGAAGCGTAACCCTTTTCCCAACTTTTAAAAGGGTTTACCAATAGTTTCACAAAATGCTTTTGGCTTTATTGAATTGAAGACCATTTTTGTTTTGATTTGATGGTATTGAATCAAATAAGAAATGCCAATCAATTTTGTTAATCAAATATTCTGAAAAAATATTAAAATCAGTCAAAAGCCACCTTTAATATAAGTTGGGAACAAAACCTATCTCAAAACTAATCCGTATTGATTGACAAATTCTGAAAACTATTTCTCTATGAAATCAAGATAAATCTTAAGAATCTCGACAACTCTCGACTCGATATAAAATGCAATATCAAGTCCAGCAAGATCACACAAAAAAGAAATAATTCATCAGTCTTGATTTTCTTCAAAATTCCAACAAAACAATGCTTTTTCAATATGGGAAAATATCTCCCTCTCAATTTCCATCCTAAACCGTTTATAAAGTACATGAGCTATCGCTGTGATAACTCGATTATAAGATCGGAATCACTATCCAAGCAAATTTTCCCTTTCAGCTCTGCTCCATCACCAGGGAAGTACTCGATAAAACCATAGAAAACAACTCGAAAGCTTCCATGTTTTTGCTTAGCCTGTACTTCCAAGATTTTTTTCTCTTCTGGTATGTGCAGTTCTCTGGAGGATCTAATTTTAAAATTGATTTTTTGTTTTCGAAAAACAAACAATTTTCAAATATTTTCTATGAAAAATTTGAAAAAATTTAAATATTGAAAAAAAATATACTAAATTTACAAAGATCAGAATTTTGATCTCTTACCACCAAAGCTCTCCTGGCAAAAATCATGGAACCAACAATCACCGTACCAAAGCAAGACTTTGCCAACCAGATTTCGAACTTCCGACCTCCAGTGTGTGTGTGTGTGTGCGGTCTTTGGGCAAAAAGTTGCTTCGAATAAGTTATAAGTTATTGCTTTCACTAATTTCTGCTCCTTTGTTATTGTAATTTACTCCACCGGAAGAAGCATATTCTTCTCACATTCACAGCTCCCCCTCAATACCCCGCACGGATCGCTTTCAAACTATTCCCGTACAACAAGGACTCGTGTAAGGAAATGCATGCGATTCAGGAAAATAATAATAAGTTTTTCCAGTTTTAATTGGTTCCGCTTGGTTTGCATCTGCTGCTGGGTTCACCCACCCACCCAGGATGTGAAAAAGTGGGCAAAGGGCAAGAGCAGGTCGAGCTGAGCTCGACAGACTTTGCTCACGCCGTGTTGACGACAAGGAACGCTGGGGACGGATGTGGTTCACAGGTTTTCGAGTTCCGTTTTCTAGATTTCGTTGGACGGTGGGGGAAACAGTGGATTTGACTGTAATTGGTCTGTTTTTTTTTTTTTGCTTATTTAGGTGAAAGTGAAACTTGCCTAAACCGAGTTTGTGCCATTTGTCAGCAGACAATAATTAGCGCCCCGACCCCTCTTAGATTTGCTTGAACTTTGTCCTAAGGGGTAACTTTTGTCTCTGATCACGAATCCAAGGTCCGTTTTTTGATATCTCGTGACGGAGAGGCGGTACGACCCCTTCCATTTTTGAACATGTGAAAAATACCTGTTTTTCAATAATTTGCAGCCTGAAATGGTGATGAAATAGACATTTGGTGTCAAAGGGACTTTTATCTGAAATTAGACGCCCGATTTGATAGCGTACTCAGAATTCCAAAAAACGTATTTTTCATCGAAAAAAAAACACTTAAAAAGTTTTAAAAATTCTCCCATTTTCCGCAACTCGACTGTAAAAATTTTTGGAACATGTCATTTTATGGGAAATTTAATGTACTTTTCGAATCTACATTGACCCAGAAGCCCATTTTTTCAATTAGAAAAACATTTTTCATTTTAAAATTTCGTGGTTTTTCTAACTTTATTTTTGAGAGTGTAACAATGTTCTACAAAGTTGTAGAGCAGACAACTACAATAAATTTGAGGCAAAAACATAAGGGGTTTGCTTGTAACTATCACGAGTTATCACGATTTTACGAAAAAAAAGTTTTGAAAATGTTGGTCGTCGTCGATCATGGCCATTCATGGTCACCCGCGACAGACACGGACGACGAAACAAAGATAATTGCAAGAAATAAACAACTTTTTCAAAACTTTTTTTTTCCTAAAATCGCGATAACTCGTGATGTTTTTAAGCAAACTCCTTATGTTTACATATCAAATTAATTGTTTGCTCTACAACTTTGTAGATTATTGTTTCACTCTAAAAACTAACCCTGCAAAGTTGAAAAAAACACGAAAATTTAAAATGATAAAAAGTCCCTTCTGGGTCAATGTAGATTCGAAAAGTAAATTAGTTTTTAAAACTTTTTTAGTGTTTTTTTTCGATGAAAAATACGTTTTTTCGGAATTCTGAGTACGCCATCAAATTGGGCGTACTATTTTACATAAAAGTCCCCTTGACTGCAGATTTCATCGAAATAAAGTGAATATTGAAAAATAAGTAATCAAACATTCTCAAAATTGACAACAAAGAGCTGCCTGATTTGATACCGAATTCAAAGGAAAATATTTATAATTAAAATTATTTTTATTATTATTTCAATACTGCAATTCATTTGAAAAGGGCATACCTAGAGCGTCCAATTTCCCGAAGTTACCAATTTCCCGGGAAACGGGAAATTTTCATCCAGTTTCCGGGGAATTCCCGGAAAATTTTAAATTTATTGAAAATTGTTATGATTTTGGTTTTAACATGTAACTGTTATGATCTTGATTTAGACATGCAACAAAATTGAATAGGGCATCAACATTAATGGTTTAAATAAGTGTGAAGATCAATCAACAGCTTGACTGCATGTAAAAAATCATTCAACTACAAGAATATGTATTTTGGTATTTTTTGATGAGAAATTTTAAACTTGCCTCTGTGGCCAGTTTATTGAAATGAGAACATGCAGAAATTATGTTTATCATGACAAATACTGGTTTCAGCCTTTGAACAAATGATAAAGCTTTTTAGTGTTGGTTTTACTCCAACCAACCCAATGTTTTCAAATACCTATTTGAAGCAATCTTTGAATATATTTTTATATTTTTTGAAATCAAACAATAGAAAGTAATTTTTCAATGATTTTTTTTTTGTATTTTTATGCAACATGATTTAAATTATACAATAAATTAACATCATTCCACAAAAAGTCTTCTACTTTTCACATTTAACCCTCTAACACCTGTAGTTGCACCAGTGCTCCATAATTCTTTAACTTCAAATTGTAATTTCTCTTGTACTATGTATTCAAACAATTGAATTAATTCTTTTTGAACAAATTTGATTTTCATCTCATTTAATCATGCTAAACAAAAACGTAAAAAAAATCTCAATTTTAATTTGGAGTTAAGGAGTTTATATTGTTTTGATAAAATAACATCAATCTGTTCAAAGTTTACCTAATTGTAATGATTTAATACTCATTCCCGGGAAATTTACTAATTTCCCGGGAAACGGGAAATATTTTTTTCCGGAAATCCCGGGAATTTCCGGGAATTTTTTTCCCGGAACGGGAAATTAGACGCTCTAGGCACAAACGTTTTCCGTTCGGGCTTAAAATTTAGGTTGGGGTTCCTTGGCCAAAATAATTCGACCCTTTATTTTTTTGTTTGGCTATGAGGGTGACTTACACCGTGCTAGGGTGGTCCCAAAAGCGGGGCAATTTTCGTAAAGTTTCGCAAAAACCACATTTTTGTGTTATGAAACTTAAAATTGCGTTTTGACCGTGGGGACCATCCATAAACCACGTGGACACTTTAGGGGGGGGGGGGTATGGCAATTGTCCACGCTCCATACAAAAAAGTATTTTTTGCATGGACAATTGTCCACGACGGGGGGGGGGGGGGTTTAGATTTCCAAAAAAGTGTCCACGTGGTTTATGGATGGTCCCGTGTCTGGACCAAATAGCCTATGTCTGAAAATATTTTTATCGGATTCGAACTGACGACCTTTCGATTCCAACTGCCAACCAGCGACTCCACCGGGACAGGACCCACGGAGACGACTCCTACACCTGGACTGAGCTAACGACCTAACCTTTAGGTTCGACATTTACTTCCCTGTCCGACGGAAGGCGTGATCTCGTATCTAAATTTGCCACCGGGACCTTCTGGGATCAAACCCAGGCCGACTGGGTGAGAGGCAACCACGCTTACCCCTACACCACGGTCCCGGCATGTACATTTTGGTATAGTTGGATATAGTTTAACAATGAATTTGCCAAGAGAAAGAAAAATTATTTTAAAAAGATAACTTCGACGTTTGCTAAGCAAAACGATAGAAATGGAAAAGCTTAAAATAAGATCACAGTTTGTTTTGTCTGTTGACGTCTAAAAACTTTCCTGCACAAGGCAGCTTATCCGTTGTAGACATACTTCATCATAAGCTCACTCAGAGCTTGGAGTTGTTCTGCCTTGTTTCGGCAAGCACGAAAGCGCGTGACATCTCTCCAGCAAGAGTCTCGGTGACGTACCGCTTTCAGAAGCGGCTACTCTAGCGTATGAACTGTCGTGACCAGACGGACATATTTCGGTCGTTTTCTCGCGGATTTCGGATACCAATTCAAAACGCATGTTTTATGGCCAAAGCAAAGCAGAAGACTGATTTATTTTTCTTTCTGTCACTCACACTACCATACGAGTTCTCGCACATGCCAGCACACCAATACTACTGTTCGCTACAAGATATTATGCTAGGGGTGCTCACATTTCTATATGCCACGCTCCATCACTACATCCTCGTTCTCCCCTACACTCCTCTTTTTCCTCTTCTTTTTTTTTATTTGAACAATTGTAAAGAAAACTATCCCTTTGTTACAGTAAACCATCATTGCTGTACATTATCATTCTATTTGCTTTTTTTGCCATTATTTTTTTTGTATATTCTTATGTCAGGAAAAGCCAATTTTAACCTGGCCGCAAAAACCTGAATCTTTTCATAAACAATAAAATACTACACACGGCTGTCGCAATTTCGTCGCTGCATCCGTTGCATTCGATTACGGCTCACTTCTATAGCTGAATGCTCGTAAAATCTCGTCCTGTCCTCGATTTCCAACGATGTTGATCTTGGAAACCATACACGCTCGAACACACAAGCTTCTGGTCTCTGTTGAATGGTTTCAACACGTATCACGTCGATGGGTCAATAATCTGAAAATATACAAGAAAAAAAATCCAAACTTCTCGTTTGGCTCATATCAGACAATATGTAATCTAATTGTAAGTTTAAATATGCTGACATTATTTTAAATTCTATGATGAATTCGTTCAAATCACCAATAAATCCTCATTTAAAAAGATTGAGAATCTTAAATTTCTTTGCCAACATAAATAACATTCATCTAAAATTCCCACATACTTCACATCCCATTTCACATTTTCTCTAAAATTTCTTTTGAAAATTGCCCCAGAACGATCACTTTCACCATTTTATCGAATCTTCCTAAAAGCTTAATTTCCAGTCCAGGTGACAAGACTATTGTTCCCTAAATCAATTCAATAATTTCCATCTGTTATCATATTTTTCGGCAATTCCTTTTCCGAATATTCCAACAACATCATCGCTTCATCCCATCTTCCCTGAAATCAAATCATGAGCTCCAATTTAAGTCGTGTAGGCTACAAACCTATCGTTTCTTAAATCATCACTTCGAAAAAAATGAAAATCGAAAATTTTCTTAACCAATTGAATAATTTCCATCTGTTATCACATTTTTTAGAAATATCTTTTCCTAATATTCCAACAAAATCATCAATTTATCGCATCATCCCTGAAATCCAATCCTGAGCTCCAATTTAAGTCGTGTAGGCTACAACCCTATCGTTTCTTAAATCATCACTTAGAAAAAAATTGAAAATCGAAAATTTTCTTAACCAATTGAATAACTTCCATCTGTTACAAATTTTTTTTCGGAATTTCGTTTTCCGAATAATCCAACAACATCATCATTTCATCCCATCTTCCCTGAAATCCAATCCTAAGCTCCAATTCAAGTCGTGTAGGCTACAAACCTATCGTTTCTTAAATCACCACTTCAAAAGATTGATAATCAAAAAATTTCCTAACTAATTGAATCATTTCCATCTGTTACCACATTTTTTCGGAAATTCCTTTTCCGAATATTCCAACAACATCGTCATTTCATCTCATCTTCCCTGAAATCCAATCATGAGCTCCAATTCAAGTCGTGTAGGCTACAAACCTATCGTTTCTTAAATTATCACTTCGAAAAAATTGAAAATAGAAAATTTTCTTAACCAATTGAATAATTTCCATCTGTTACAACATTTTTTCGGAATTTCGTTTTCCGAATATTCCAACAACATCATCATTTCATCCCATCTTCCCTGAAATCCAATCATGAGCTCCGATTTAAGTCGTGTAGGCTACAAACCCTCCGTTTCTTAAATCATCACTTCGAAAAAATTGAAAATAGAAAATTTTCTTAACCAATTGCATAATTTCCATCTGTTACCACATTTTACGGAATTTCCTTTTCCGAATATTCCAACAAAATCATAATTTCATCCCATCTTCCCTGAAATCCAATCATGAGCTCCAATTTAAGTCGTGTAGGCTTCAAACAAAATCACCACTTCAAAAGATTGAAAATCAAAATTTTCTTAACCAATTGAATAATTTCCATCTGTTATCACATTTTTTGGAAATAATTTTTCCGAATATTCCAACAACATCATCGCTTCTTCCCATCTTCCCTGAAATCCAATCATTAGCTCCAATTTAAGTCGTGTAGGCTACAAACCTATCGTTTTTTAAATCTTCACTTAGAAAAAATTGAAAATCGAAAATTTTCTTAACCAATTGAATACATTCCATCTGTTATCACATTTTTGGAAATTTCTTTTCCTAATGTTCCAACAAAATCATCAATTAATCGCATCTTCCCTGAAATCCAATCCTGAGCTCCAATTCAAGTCGTGTGGCTACAAACCTATCGTTTCTTAAATCATCACTTAGAAAAAATTGAAAATCGAAAATTTTCTTAACCAATTGAATAACTTCCATCTGTTACAACATTTTTTCGGAATTTCGTTTTCCGAATATTCCAACAACATCATCATTTCATCCCATCTTCCCTGAAATCCAATCATGAGCTCCGATTTAAGTCGTGTAGGCTACAAACCTATCGTTTCTTAAATCACCACTTCAAAAGATTGAAAATCTAAAATTTTCCTAACCAATTGAATAATTTCCAACTGTTATCATTTTTTTTTTTTTAATTCTTTTTCCGAATATTTCAACAACATTATAATTTTATCGCATCTTCCCTGAAATCAAATCATGAGCTCCAATTTAAGTCGTGTAGGCTACAAACCTATCGTTTCTTAAATCATCACTTCGAAAAAAATGAAAATCGAAAATTTTCTTAACCAATTGAATAACTTCCATCTGTTACAACTTTTTTTTTTTTTGGAATTTCGTTTTCCGAATATTCCAACAACATCATCATTTCATCCCATCTTCCCTGAAATCCAATCCTACCTCCAATTCAAGTCGTGTAGGCTACAAACCTATCGTTTCTTAAATCACCACTTCAAAAGATTGAAAATCTAAAATTTTCCTAACCAATTGAATAATTTCCATCTGTTATCATATTTTTTTTTGGAAATTCTTTTTCCGAATATTCCAACAACATCTTAATTTTATCGCATCTTCCCTGAAATCCAATCCTGAGCTCCAATTTAAGTCGTGTAGGCTACAAACCTACCGTTTCTTAAATCATCACTTCAAAAAGATTGAAAATTTCAAATTGTCTTAACCAATTTAATAATTTCCATCAGGTATCACATTTTTTCGAAATTTCCTTTTTCGAATATTCCAACAACATCATCATTTCATCCCATCTTCCCTGAAATCCAATCATGAGCTCCAATTCAAGTCGTGTAGGCTACAAACCTATCGTTTCTTAAATCATCACTTCGGAAAAAATGATAATCGAAAATTTTCTTAACCAATTGAATAATTTCCATCTGTTATCAAATGTTTTGGAAATTTCTTTTCCTAATATTCCAACAAAATCATCAATTTATCGCATCTTCCCTGAAATCCAATCATGAGCTTTAATTTAAGTCGTGTAGGCTACAAACCTATCGTTTCTTAAATCACCACTTCAAAAGATTGAAAATCAAAATTGTCTTAACCAGTTGAATAATATCCATCTGTTATCACATATTTTTTTCGGAATTTCCTTTTCCAAATATTCCAACAACATCGTCATTTCATCCCATCTCGAGCTTTTTGATCCAACTTCCTGGCTTTACACTCTTAGGGTACTCAAGCTTACTGATTCTTCATTCATGCTCTACCCTCTTAGGTAACTCGAGCTTTTTGATCCAACTTCCGTGCTCTACCCTCTCAGGGGACTCAAGCTTACTGATCCTTCAGTCATGCTCTACCTTCTCAGGGGACTCGAGCTTTTTTGATCCAACTTCCGCGCTCTACTCTCTCAAGGGACTCAAGCATTTGATCCAACTTCCGCGCTCTACCGTCTCAGGGGACTCAAGCTTACTGATCCTTCATTCATGCTCTACCTTCTCAAGGGACTCGAGCTTTTTGATCTAGCTTCCACGCTCTACCCTCTCAGGGGACTCAAGCTTACTGATCCTTCATTCATGCTCTACCCTCTCAAGGGACTCAAGCATTTGATCCAACTTCCGCGCTCTACCCTCTCAGGGGACTCAAGCTTACTGGTCCTTCCTTCATGCTCTACCCTCTCAGGGGACTCGAGCTTTTTGATCCAACTTCCGCGCTCTACCCTCTCAGGGGACTCATGCTTTTTGATCCAACTTCCGCTCTCTACCCTCTCAGGGGACTCGAGCCTTTTTGATCCAACTTCCGCGCTCTACCCTCTCAGGGGACTCGAGCTTTTGATCCAACTTCCGCGCTCTACCGTCTCAGGGGACTCAAGCTTTTTGATCCAACTTCCGCTTTCTACCCTCTCAGGGGACTCGAGCTTTTTGATCCAACTTCCACGCTCTACCCTCTCAGGGGACTCGAGCTTTTTGATCCAACTTCCGCGCTCTACCCTCTCAGGGGACTCATGCTTTTTTGATCCAACTTCCGCTCTCTACCCTCTCAGGGGACTCATGCTTTTTTGATCCAACTTCCGCTCTCTACCCTCTCAGGGGACTCGAGCCTTTTTGATCCAACTTCCGCGCTCTACCCTCAAGCTTACTGGTCCTTCATTCATGCTCTACCCTCTCAGGGGACTCGAGCCTTTTTAATCCAACTTCCGCGCTCTACCCTCTCAGGGGACTCGAGCTTTTGATCCAACTTCCGCGCTCTACCCTCTCAGGGGACTCAAGCTTTTTGATCCAACTTCCGCTTTCTACCCTCTCAGGGGACTCAAGCTTACTGATCCTTCATTCATGCTCTACCCTCTCAAGGGACTCAAGCATTTGATCCAACTTCCGCGCTCTACCCTCTCAGCGGACTCAAGCTTACTGATCCTTCTTTCATGCTCTACCCTCTCGGGGACTCGAGCCTTTTTGATCCAACTTCCGCGCTCTACCCTCTCAGCGGACTCAAGCTTACTGATCCTTCTTTCATGCTCTACCCTCTCGGGGACTCAAGCTTATTAGTTCACTTCCACGCTCTAATCTTTCGAAATTCTTACAATCTTTCTTACCTTTGCATGGTTCTCATACTCAAAATACTCACAATCAACCGCCCAATCGTCTAAGGAATCTCGAGACAACTTTGTTTACAAACCGAGTTGAAACGCATGCAAGTTATGTCGGACTAATTTGATTTCCTTTTGAACACAGCACCCGAAACCTAAAGGGCACATCTTTAAAAAATATGTACACTTAAGTTACCAGAAATTCACATAAAACGTATTGTTAAAAACCATCAACAATGTTACATGCCCATCATACACTTTTGATCGTTATCAAAACTGGTTTACTATATTGACGTTTCGGCTCTAATTGAACCATTCGCCTTCGCGGAGTCGTTATTTGTAAGAAAACTTCTTTATCATCTATTTTTTTTTTCTAACCACGGATATGATCTTGTTCGGCGCCATCCACAAAATACTGTCTGTTCCAATTTAAACGCCGCACGGCATTTAAGAATGTGCCGTAGACATTGTTGCCAGCTATTATCAGCAAGTGTAGAGCAGTCGAAAATAAAACTAACAACATTGCCAACGATTGGTAGAAGAACAACAGCAAAACGAAACAAAGTATGGGATTTGACAGCACGTATTTAGTCAAAAGTGCGGCTTGCAATTCGTGGCTGCCTTGCCGCGTACTTTTATTGTACATATGCGACTTTCAGCATTCATCCTACAAAAAATAACTTTTTGGTCAAACATCGGCCTGACATCGGTCTGACAGTAGAGCGTCTATAATAAGAATGCTAACACAAGTGTCGGTCCCACTTTAACCATGACTAACACCGCTTAACTGAACAGGGAAAATAATCAAAACAAACAACGCAGCCGTCTTGCTGTTCTTTTTTTGTTAGCTTTTGCCAATCTCGCCACTACTAACTTACCAATAAAATCATTGCCGCTGGTAATACACTCCGTGTTATTTTCGTCCTATATCAATCAAAATCACTGCTCGATGGTTTCACACGATTACAATTAGGATTATTTTTCACTGGTCCCTGCTGCGAGGGACACACGCGCCATTAAGGCTTCCTAAGCAGTCGAACACCACAGCAAATGAACATTTTCATCGAACAATTTCTTCCTTGCAAACAATTTTCACTATAATTCGCGTCGGGAGCGCTGTTTGCGCCATTGTCGTGACCAGACGGACATATTTCGGTCGTTTTCTCGCGGATTTCGGATACCAATTCAAAACGCATGTTTTATGGCCAAAGCAAAGCAGAAGACTGATTTATTTTTCTTTCTGTCACTCACACTACCATACGAGTTCTCGCACATGCCAGCACACCAATACTACTGTTCGCTACAAGATATTATGCTAGGGGTGCTCACATTTCTATATGCCACGCTCCATCACTACATGAACCTCCCCAACCGGGAGGGAACGCTGGGTTGGTCAATGGAACCGCTCTGCCGCCAGCTGCTGCAGCGTTCGAGCCCGAAGTCTTCGGAGGTTGGCGGAACGCTGGTGCTTTCTTCTTCTTGTCCTGCTCCTCGAGGTACTTTTTCCGCGCGGCACAGCCACGGAAATTCGTCATGTGGTTTCCACCACAGTTCGCACAATTGACGCGCGCTTTGTGCTGCTGGGCGTTTTTCCCCAGCTGGTCTTTCCGCGGAAGATTGCATCTTTCGGTGAAGTGGGTCCCATCGCACTTTACCTACCGGGGCGGAAAATTACAATTACTAGAACCGTGTCCGAATTTTTGACAGCGGTGGCATTGCACTGCGTCAGTCGGATTCTTAGTGTAGAATCGCCACGTCACGAAGAAGCCGTCCAGTGCTTTGATACAACGTAGATCCTGGATTTTGATGGGCCCGCGATCGAAGTATAGAAGGTACAAGGTGTACGTACCTGTCAATGTTGTCGATTTCGAGAGCACCTTTATCTCTCGAGGCTTAACCTTGACGCCCGTAGGTTTTCTTCCAGGTTGGAGATCAGGCGGTCCGGATATCCCTGAAGGACGATCTTCACATGAGACCTTCTCTGCCAAGTCAAATGTAAAAAAAATGAAGTTTCGCTACTTCAACTTCTTCACCACCAGGTCGAAATTCTGTTAATTGTGCGAAATAACTTGCACTGACGTTTTGCTAATTTTTAGACAATATTGGAGTCCCTCAAGCAACTCGTCAACATCGTCGGCTAACGTATCCAAAACAAAAAAATGGCTGTGATCTTCGTTTCTTCAGAGAGTTACACTATTTCTGCTTTCCTTGCTTGCGCACAAGTTCATCATCGTCATCGTCGTCGCCAGCACTGCTGCTGTCACTGTCGGTTTTGTTTTCTTCTCCACTCAGCATCTCAAACTCGTTTCTTTTCATTTTTTATTTTAGAAAAATACCCACACACAAGCGATTGCATGTCCAAAGGATCATTCTCAAGGAAATTTGAAAAACTTTTCGAAAAAAAAACTTAAATAACAATTAGAAAAACTGAACAGACATTTTAGTGTCTTCAAAACTGCGGGAACTATAGACAAATTTTTTGATTCATCCCTACAGTACAGTCTACATATAATTTACAATAAAGTTTGAATATTTTTACAATTAGATTGTTGCAGGATAGGATCCGTAAGTTTAATAATTTTGAAATAAGCAGACAACAATTCCTTGGTTGCTGTACGTCCTTAATTTAAAGACCCGTTTAATTAAAAAAATATATATTAAATATTTTTCATTATTTCTCCCACCGATGCATCGTTGACCACCTGGGAGGCATTCCAATGGTTTTGATGTAAAATTGTTGTGGCCAGGATCAACAGCAGCACGCCTAAGAAAGTGGCTCCCTTCAATTGGCAGCCCCGTGGAGAGAGAGATTCCATTAAGGCTTTCCCTTAACCTGTTCCATTTGTGTGTGTCGGTGTGTTTGTGAACGTTTTGTGTGACAGCATTGTAAAGACAGCATATTTTAGAGATAACTTCAGCACTTCTACCAGGTCCAAGCCCTGAAAAGTCAATTGTCTTGCCGTTAACAGGACGTGGCGGGGCAAAAGCCAACAGTAAGGGAGGTGAGGGGGTTTGGAAACATCTTCAAGCCTACCCACCACCACCCACTTGTCCATTGTAAATCTTCTTGGAAAGTGGCTGCAGGAGAGGGGGGGGGGAGAGGCGGAGGGTTGTTGTTTGAAATTGTTGTTCGAAAGTCAGGACAGAGAGAGAGAGTGAGCAAAATCAGAACACCGAGAAGATCTCGTTCGAGGGTTGTTTTCGTGTTGCCATTGTTGTGTAAATTATTAATTAATTAATTAAAGTGAGTTATTTGGTAAGCTGAGCCCGTAAGATTGGTGAAACTGTGCCGCCACCACCAGAGGAAAGATGGGTTTCTGATAGATACGCTTGTGAGTGTGTGTGTGTTTGTTTGTGCACGTGGAGAAGATTTTCTCTCTCTCTCTCATGCTATCTCTTTCTGTCTTTAGAGTAGAAGTGCTAAAAGCTGAATTACCGGCACACAGTATTATTGCTGATTCATGATTGCGTTCATGAATAAATTGAAGAGCTTCTCAACCGGGCCAATCAGACGCTCTAGCAGCTTCTCCGCCGGTGATGAGAAAGGACCGATTCGTTTCCAATTAGCGAAAGGTATCGGCGAGAAACGAGCAAACTTTGAGACAGCTTTGCAGTTTGAAAAGGAGAGTTGGTTGCCTGGTAATAATGCATTAGTTTTGGAGATAATCTACAAATGAATACCATTTTGTTAACAATAGTTAAATCTCAGCAAAAACGTTCAAAATTCATATCTTCGTAAATTCTCATCAAAAATCACCAATAAAAGTGTGTCGTTGTACACGTCACTGTAAATTAATTGACAGTGAATTAGGAGACAATATACAGACAAAGTTTGAACTTATTTTAATCGAAGAAACATAATTAATCCACCTATGCGGTGCATCGCGTTGTCTTCCTCACTCCCAAACAAAAATGTGCTATGTTATAAATCCGGAAATATATTTTTGTAATCTTATGTATCCTTTCGCGAATAGTTTCATATTTCCCCTGGGTAATTCTCTACCAACTCACACGAAATCGGGAAAAGTTGCCCTGACCCCTCTTCGATTTGCGTGAAACTTTGTCCTTAAGGGGTAACTTTTGTCCCTGATCACGAATCCGAGGTCCGTTTTTTGATATCTTGTAACGGAGGGGCGGTACGACCCCTTCCATTTTTGAACATGCGAAAAAAGAGGTATTTTTCAATAATTTGCAGCCTGAAACGGTGATGAGATAGAAATTTGGTGTCAAAGGAACTTTTATGTAAAATTAGACGCCCGATTTGATGGCGTACTCAGAATTCCGAAAAAACGTATTTTTCATCGAAAAAAACACTAAAAACGTTTTAAAAATTCTCCCATTTTTCGTTGCTCGACTGTAAAAAATTTTGGAACATGTCATTTTATGGGAAATTTAATGCACTTTTCGAATCTACATTGACCCAGAAGGGTCATTTTTTCATTCAGAACAAAATTTTTCATTTTAAAATTTCGTGTTTTTTCTAACTTTGCAGGATTATTTTTTAGAGTGTAACAATGTCCTACAAAGTTGTAGAGCAGACAATTACAAAAATTTTGATTAATAGACATAATGGGTTTGCTTATAAACATCACGAGTTATCGCGATTTTACGAAAAAAAGTTTTGAAAAAGTTACTTTTTGCGTTTCTCTTTGTTTCGTCGTCAGTGTCTGTCTCGGGTGACATTAAATTTTTTACATTAAATTTCCCATAAAATGACATCACCGTTTCAGGCTGCAAATTATTGAAAAATACCTCTTTTTTCGCATGTTCAAAAATTGAAGGGGTCGTACCGCCCCTCCGTCACGAGATATCAAAAAACGGACCTCGGATTCGTGATCAGGGACAAAAGTTACCCCTTAGGACAAAGTTTCACGCAAATCGAAGAGGGGTCGGGGCAACTGCTGTGTGAGTTGGCGGAGAATTACCCCCTACTTTAATACGAAGTGAAAAGAAAACTCGGTTTTTGAATTGATTCAACTGTACCACAGGTGAAAAGATCTACAAAATAAAAATAAAATTGAGTCGAAAAATTGAATTTAAAATCAAATAGTACAGGCATTTTGATAAAGTTCACAATTTTCGTGAAGCTTTTTGCAAAAAAAAAAAATTGCAGTGATTTTGGGTTTTTTTAGTAATGCCCTGAGTTGCTAAAGCCCAAAAATATATTTTTTCGAAAGCTTTAAAAAATCATTTAAATTTTACCAAGAAACATTGGAAATTGAACCTCTGGTTGCTGACTCAGCAATGCTAAGATGCAGGTACCATTTGAAAAAAAAAAGAAAATATAAAGTATTCTAGTATCACTCAAATTGAACTCAACATTCAAATGTCGATCATCCAAATTCAACAATAGTATTTAAAAACATTCATTTATAATTTATATAACATTTTATAATTTAAACAATTAAATTATAAAAAATTTCTATGTGTAGACCATTGAAAAAAAAAGCTTAGCAAGCAATTCTCTACGAAATCGGTCGATTTCGACCATTTTTATTGTTTGTATTTTTTATTTGTTTCAAACTTTGTGGGAAGGCCCCCACAACTTATGTGAGTGAACCAATGACACAAAATAGCTTCTTTGTTCATAAGAAAGGCCTCCACAAAGTTTGAGCTAAATCAAAAATTAACACACCACGACTCCATTTCCGGTATATTGCTGAGTGTTTGCCCTCGCTTCCATTTTTAAACTAATTTATCACTACACTATATGCCATGATTTTCAGAGTTCCAGAGACCAACACTACTACACAATTTATCGCATATCCATTTACGCGTTGAAATAATCTTGATAAATCACCAAAAAAACACAAACAAAATCGCCGATTCTTCTTTCAACGCACATACAATATATTATCAAAAGTTGATACACGTAAATTCTAATGCACCAATTCATTAATAAGACCATTACTTATTATGATACAATTATCAATCATAATTTAATCCCAAAATATTTGGGTCTTTTTTCTAATTATAAATATACCCCGTGCAATATACAAATCCCAATTCTACCTTATACCATATTTTTACCAATCATATAACTATCCCAACCGACCACAATTATACCCTTTACTACACATGTTACACAATACCTATCATCCCCCATACAAAAACACATACCCATCCTAAACCAAAACCACTAAAAACCAATCCCTCTCCTTCAAAACTATTTCCCCTTTCCCACTTTTCCCCTATCACCCATTAACCCCTATAATAACCCCACTTACCCACATATCTATTCATATTAATTTCACAATCCCCTCACAAACCATAAACAATATTTTAATACCCCTACCAACATTCCCCTCAAAAACTATACTTATCAAACCCCCCCACACAACCACAAACAAATTAAACATTCAATCTAATTTACCCATAAAAAAAACTTAAATCCCCAAAATCAACCCTCCACTTTATACAAAAAACCACAAACTCATTTACCCCATCTCCAATCAAAAAACCCCCACATCCCTAAACCCCAACAACCCCAAAATTCAAACCCCACCCCAATAACCCATTCATTCCCCTTCCATAATCTAAAAAAAAAAAATCCTTCACTCAAAACACCCAATTCTTACAAACAACAACCCTAAACCACCCACATCCCCCCCCAACCCCAATACCCTATCAAACCACCCCCCCACCCAAAACCCATACACCCAATCTCCTTCTCCCTCCCCTTCAACACCCCATCTCCCCATCCAAACCCCCCCACCCCTTCTTCACCATCTCCCCCTCAATCACAAATTTACGACCCCACTATACACTAAATAACCTTCCCCACCAACCAAACTACCTAAAAACTATATACGCCCTCCCCCAAAAACACAAACCCCTACCCAATACCCCCAACCCATTTTTTAAATCCATTTTTTTTTTTTTTTCTTTTTTTTTCCATAAATATTAGCACTTCAAATCAAACATCTACCCATAACCCCATCCTCACACTAACAACATAAACCACCCCCCTAATAACACAAACCTAAAAACTCACATACCATAACCCCAACCTCACAACACAAAAATTTATTCATTTAACTCCATCATCCCCAAAAAATTACAAATACAACTAAATATCCCCACCATAACCCACAAATGAACCCTCATCCAATCAATAATCCACAACCAAAAAACAAAATAAAAATTCACTATCACATCCCCCCAACCCCCCCATTATCTTCCCCAAAACCAACAAAACACCCAAAATTCCTTCCCCTCAATAACCCACAATCCCAACCACCCCACACCCCTTCTACTTCCTCCATCAACTCACACTATATAATTTATTTCCCACAACCAACTTACAAAAACTAACCCCTAATCCTTTTTTTATCTCCCCCCCCCTCCTACTATACCCCTCTATCCCACAATCTAAACAAATAACATTACAATATAACTTCTCATCCAATACCATACAAAATATCCACCCATAACACAATATAAAATACTTATTCTCAATTCATAACCATCCTCTACAACCACTATATAAATCAAACAATAAATACCACTCATTATAAACTACTATAAATTATAACAATACTAATCTTCTTGCCAATTTTTTTTCCCAAACCCTCTTCCCCTCTATCCACCCCCTACTATTCTCACTGATTTTCTCCCCACTAAAAACCACTACCCTAACCCTACAGCTAAAATCATCCCACCCCCCCCTATTCACCAAATAAAATATACCCTAACCAATACTATCCATCCTAATAAAAATCATACAATCCTCCAAAACAAACACACACATCATAACCCTATAAACTTATCACCCTAACCCTCGCCCAAACCTCGCACAAAAATAATAAACACCACCCTTAAACCATATCCCAAATCCCAATAAAAACTATCCCCCCACACTCACCAATAACCCCTCACTCTAACATCTCCCAAACCTCCCCCACCCCCTAATTCCCACTAATTACTATTCTCACCCATTCCTATCTTACCACCCTCTCGACAACTAACCCTCACTACCCCCTCACTCCCCTATCCCCCCCACCCCCCCCCCCAAACACCCCAAACCTCCAACAATATATATATCAATTGAGCTATTGTTTTTGATTTAAGTTGGGATATCAGATGAAAAACGCGATCAATGCTGGAATGGTTTTCCATATTCCATAGTTTGAGTTGTTATTGTCTTACTTCTTATCAATAATAATTTTTTAGATCTCTTTTTCATGATGCCAAATAGCAGACATACTGAATTTTTTAACTTAAAATTGTTGTACAAAACAACGCGTGATCTAATCTTAATTGAGAATTGCTATGGAAATATAATAATAAATTGCTAGATTTTTTTTTCGGTTACCTGATAATTATATTGAACATGATCAGAAATAGTTTTATTTTGTTAAAAGTGAAGAAATAATAAAAAAAAAATTTATTAACAATGACTATTTCTTATCAAACATCTTTTCATCAAAGATCATACTGTCAACAATCTATCAGTCAGTCAACCTATAAAAACAAACCGATGAATGAACAATTTTCATTCTGGCTAGAGCCTAACGTATGAATATAGACAAGCTACTCACTCTTTTCAGTAGCGCTCAAAGTTACACAGTAAAAAATTGCTTAGTTGTGTATCATTAAGAAATATTAGGTATCTAATAATAAGCTTATTTTGATATAATTAACAAAAAACTCGATTTGATTTTCGACTGTGTGCATGTGCCGTTTCATCAATGCACTGAATCATACATAAATCTGAAATTGTGTCCTGGTATATCCCCTCGAGGTTCATCCCAAAAACCAACTGTGCAACAGCACTGAGCAGCACCGGATGTCACCTGTTGGTCCACTGGTGTTGGTGATGACCTGCTTCACCCCCATCCGGATGCCACAAAGTTTGCTGACTCTGGCGGTTATGATGAGGTGGGTCATGTTACCCTTTTTGCATTTGTAACTTTGATGAATGATTGGTACATTTCAATCATGTCATGTTGCTTTTGATTTCAGAGAAAATTGGAACATTGCCGTTTGTGTGTTCCATATTATGGATTCGGATCTGACAAAGGAGTCGAAGTGTATTCAGTATAGCAGTTTTGTTTTTAAATTTGTCTTAAAAAAATCAACATGCTTCGCTTAACAAATATTTCATTTCTACTAACTCTATTCAAAACAAGCGAATTAATCCCACCACCACGATTATTGCTGCTTCGCTGAATTTACATCCCAAGCTGCAAAACTGCCCATTGGAAATGTATTATCGCAACTGGCCAGGCTGCTGCAGCAGTCTCTATCTCTCGCTTTTGCCTTCTGCCCCACGCTGGCAGCTGGCCTTAGTTTAACCCACTTTCGAAATGCATTCACATCCCAGCTTTTCCCATCACAGCCTCCCACCCACGCTCCATGCTCGATTACATTCAATTTATTTCAGCGACAGTGACACTTCTGACAGTTTAAAAGCGTTGGTTGTCTGCTCTTTCTCTAATTCAAAACACGTGCCACCACTCTGCTGGCCCATCCCTCGAAAGCTTTCCCCCAAAGCTTTGCACAGATTTTCCAATGAATGTTCACTCATACGTGTTAATCGTAAAAATTCAATATGCCAAATTTTCCTCCACCTACACACACACACACTGAAATTTAACTCGAAACAACGTGCATACTGCATATGTTGCTAGTTTGTGCGAATGTGTGTGTTGATGTGTGCACCACACACCCGCACACACCTGTGGTTTTGAACGCTGAAACTGCTTCTCGATAACGTTAGTCTGGCTGGAATTCACAATTTGCAAACAACGTTCACGTTCGGATGGGTTGTTGGTAGTTGACGCACACACCCACACACACACACAAACAGAAACAAATGCAGACACCTGGGGTTTGGTACTAGTTTTTGTTTAGTGGGTTTAATAATCAAATATATATATATATTTTACGTTTGGAATGAAATAAAACGACTCGTTGCAGTTTACCCCAGTGCCAATGCATAACAAACTATTAAAAACTGTTAAGTACTTTTTTGAATTTGATGCACAGAAATTTTGTTTATTTTTTATTTTTTAAGGACCTCATAAAAAGATTTAACTGAGTGTTATTCACAGTTTAAACATTTAAATTTGAAGCTTGTGGCATGAACAAAAACATTTTTGACATAGGACTATGTCTCTACTTACTATATTGGGGGGCCAGTTCAGAAATTCGATCCAAAGCGTCACTTTTAAGCGTTAAAAAAGGGGACATTTTGAACGCTTATATCTTTTTTCCCTGTGAATCAATACAGACGGTTGGACCACCAATCGAAAGAGGAAGACTTCAGCTATTGTTTAACTACATAGATAGTTTGACTAAACATAGTTAAAGCACTTAAAACATGCAATCAAAATGAGCAATTTTTCAGTACAAATCGGACAGATGACCAATCAGAGCGAGCGTATGCATTCGAGACCGCGCCCCTTTTGTGCCGTCCTCCGGCTGTGCCGCTATTTAACCAGAAAATTTCGCAAAAGCAAGTCACATTGGAACGAGCACTCGAACTGTGCACGTCGGGCCGACGCGAAGCAGCAGCAGCAGCGGCCAATAGAAGAAGAGGACCAGCAACCAGAAGGAAGAACCACCGGCAGCAGAAGGAGGAAATTCGAGCGAAGCGGACGGCGTGGAAGTCGCTATGATGCGGCGGTTCTCATGAAAAATGGCCAATTCGACAGTGGTGGCCAAAACCTGGAGTGGCCGGTGGCCTCAAAGAAGGTTCCCCCGGGGCCTGGGGGGACATTTACAGAAACATACGAGTTGTGGCAATATGGGTATCAAAATTCATGGTTTTTGATACTGAACATAATAATGGCCATTTCGACAGTAGTCGCCACAACCTGGAGTGGCCGGTGCCCTCAAAAAAGGTTCCCCCGGGGCCTGGGGGGACATTTACAGAAACATACGAGTTGTGGCAATATGGGTATCAAAATTCATGGTTTTTGATACTGAACATAATAATGGCCATTTCGACAGTAGTGGCCACAACCTGGAGTGGCCGGTGCCCTCAAAGAAGGTTCCCTCGGGGCCTGGGGGGACACTTACAGAAACATACGAGTTGTGGCAATATGGGTATCAAAATTCATGGTTTTTGATACTGAACATAATAATGGCCATTTCGACAGTAGTGGCCACAACCTGGAGTGGCCGGTGCCCTCAAAGAAGGTTCCCTATAGGGGCCTGGAGGGACACTTACAGAAACATTCGAGTTGTGGCAATATGGGTATCAAAATTCATGGTTTTTGATACTGAACATAATAATGGCCATTTCGACAGTAGTGGCCACAACCTGGAGTGGCATGTGCCCTCAAAGAAGGTTCCCTATAGGGGCCTGGAGGGACACTTACAGAAACATACGAGTTGTGGCAATATGGGTATCAAAATTCATGGTTTTTGATACTGAACATAATAATGGCCATTTCGACAGTAGTGGCCACAACCTGGAGTGGCCGGTGCCCTCAAAGAAGGTTCCCTATAGGGGCCTGGAGGGACACTTACAGAAACATTCGAGTTGTGGCAATATGGGTATCAAAATTCATGGTTTTTGATACTGAACATAATAATGGCCATTTTGACAGTAGTGGCCAAAACCGGAAGTGGCCGGTGCCCTCAAAGAAGGTTCCTCCGGGGCCTGGGGGGACATTTACAGAAACATACGAGTTGTGGCAATATGGGTATCAAAATTCATGGTTTTTGATACTGAACATAATAATGGCCATTTTGACAGTAGTGGCCAAAACCGGAAGTGGCCGGTGTCCTCAAAGAAGGTTCCCCCGGGGCCTGGGGGGACATTTACAGAAACATACGAGTTGTGGCAATATGGGTATCAAAATTCATGGTTTTTGATACTGAACATAATAATGGCCATTTCGACAGTAGTGGCCACAACCTGGAGTGGCCGGTGCCCTCAAAGAAGGTTCCCTCGGGGCCTGGGGGGACACTTACAGAAACATACGAGTTGTGGCAATATGGGTATCAAAATTCATGGTTTTTGATACTGAACATAATAATGGCCATTTCGACAGTAGTGGCCACAACCTGGAGTGGCATGTGCCCTCAAAGAAGGTTCCCTATAGGGGCCTGGAGGGACACTTACAGAAACATTCGAGTTGTGGCAATATGGGTATCAAAATTCATGGTTTTTGATACTGAACATAATAATGGCCATTTCGACAGTAGTGGCCACAACCTGGAGTGGCATGTGCCCTCAAAGAAGGTTCCCTATAGGGGCCTGGAGGGACACTTACAGAAACATTCGAGTTGTGGCAATATGGGTATCAAAATTCATGGTTTTTGATACTGAACATAATAATGGCCATTTCGACAGTAGTGGCCACAACCTGGAGTGGCCGGTGCCCTCAAAGAAGGTTCCCTCGGGGCCTGGGGGGACATTTACAGAAACATACGAGTTGTGGCAATATGGGTATCAAAATTCATGGTTTTTGATACTGAACATAATAATGGCCATTTTGACAGTAGTGGCCAAAACCGGAAGTGGCCGGTGTCCTCAAAGAAGGTTCCCCCGGGGCCTGGGGGGACACTTACAGAAACATACGAGTAGTGGCAATATGGGTATCAAAATTCATGGTTTTTGATACTGAACATAACAATGGCCATTTCGCCAGTAGTGGCCACAACCTGGAGTGGTCGGTGCCTTCAAAGAAGGTTCCCCCGGGGCCTGGGGGACATTTACAGAAACATACGAGTTGTGGCAATATGGGTATCAAAATTCATGGTTTTTGATACTGAACATGAAAATTGACATTTCGACCGTAGTGGCCACAACCTGGAGTGGCCGGTGCCCTCATGGAAGGTTCACCTTGGGAGAACATTTATGACAATTTTGCCGACAAATCTTTAAAACAAAATAAAATAATGTTATTTCAGATTTCACTAGCAATCCAAAAACACATTCAAATTGTTTGGTCCTATGTCTTTCGGTTATGTCTCTGACATACCATCTTGAACTTTTTCCTGATTGTTTTGATCACCGAGAAATGATGTTAATTAAATTTTAATCGGACTATTTTGGTGAAAATTGACACAAATTTAAGAAGAAAGATAATGAAATTTTAGGTGGATAGGTCAACTAAGAGTCATAGAAGAAAATATAAAGGACGGAAAACTAAGTCAGCGAAGGGCCATTTGAGGAAGTATGTGTGTGTGATCATCATCTGTGTGTGAAATTTCATCATCTTTCTTCTTAAATTTGTGTCAGTTTTCTCCGAAGTAGTCCGATTAAAATTTAATTAAAAGCATTTTTGTAATTACCGTTAATTTGACTGTTATTTGAATCGTTTAACATAAGCTTGTTTAGGTTTCTACCACACTGAATTTTTTTTAATATTTTCAGTTATGAGCAATTCTTTACGAAAACGGTATTTGCCTTCCTCACCTTACTGAGAAAAGGCTATAAAATCACTCGAAAAACGGAATTCTAATTTTGACCTTCTAGACTCACCTTCATGTATACATATCGACTCAGAATCAAATTTTGAGCAAATGTCTGTGTGAGTGGTGGGATGTTGATCAAAAAAATTTGCACTGGATTATCTCGGCACTGGCTGAACCGATTTGGACCGTATTGGTCTCATTTGATCCGTCTTGGGATCCCATAAGTCGATATTGAAAATTATAAAGCTTAATAAAGTATTTCAAAAGTTATGCTAAAAAACGATTCTATCAAAAGTCCGGAAGATTGTAAAAAGGGTGGTTTTTGTAAGAAAGCCCGTCATGTTATACATTTTTAGAAAAGTATTCGAATGACCTTTTCAACGAGTTCAAAAGATTGAAGATCTGACAACCCTATCATAAGTTATGCGCACGTAAGTGTTATTTATGCACTTTTTAGAGTCCGGATCTCATATATTTCGATAAGAACGTTGCCCGGATCTATCATGCGACCTGTCGATGGATAGATGATCAAAAGATCTTGCCAACGATCTCAAAAGATTGAAGATCTGACAACCCTATCAAAAGTTATGCGCACTTAATTGTTATTTATGAACTTTTAAGAGACCGGATCTCATATATTTCGATGAAAACGTTGTCCGGATCTATCATGCGACCTTTCGTTGGATAGTTAATCAAAAGACCTTTGTAACGAGTTCAGTAGATTACAGATCTGACAACCCTATCAAAAGTTATAAGTACATAAGTGCCCTGTGAGGAAGGCAACAACCACCTAAGGGTGGATTAAATAAAAAAAAATAAAAAAATTTAATTTTTGTATTTTTTAATCTGGTTGAAACTTTTTTGGTGCCTTCGGTATGCCCAAAGAAGCAATTTTGCATAATTAGTTTGTCCATATAATTATCCATACAAATTTGGCAGCTGTCCATACAAAAATGATTTATGAAAATTCGAAAATCTGTAATGGCGTATGGTCGTAGAGGCGTAATATTCAAAATTTTGCCTTTTGAAATGTTAGTCTTGATTAATACATTTTGAAAATATTTTTTTCGAAAAGATCACGAAATTTCACGAATGTTTCATATTTTAACATTGAAAATCGGACTATTAGTTGCTGAGATATCGACATTAGAAAATGGTGGGTTGTTTGGGTGAGACTTAACAAACATCAATTTTCCTGATTTTAAATCTTTGCATGGCAACATCTCAGCAGCTAAGGGTCGTATCAACAAAGTTTTAAAAAGCAAAATATAGAAAATTTTCTCAACTTTTCAAAAATATTTTTTTCGAGAATGGGCAAACATGGGCACTAATTTAAAAAAATAACGACTGCTACTATTTTCAAAAAAGTAAGTTAAAATTTGCTATAACTTGAAAACGGATCACTTTATCAAAATTTCACGAAAGTAATTTTTGATTGCAAATTTGAATTTACATTAAAAAAATGAAGTTGAAACATTTTTGCGACCAATATTTCTATTTTTTGAAAAAAAAAATAGTATTGATTCAAACATTCATTACTCGGTCTAAGATTTTTTGCCCATTCTGAAAATTTCTTAAAAGTTGGCTTTTTATGTCCCTTAATACATATCAAAAAATGAAAAGATGAAATTCGTGTTTTTTTTTTGGAAATTAAGTTTTAGTGACAAAAAGTGAAATTAAAAATCATTAAATTTTTTAACCGTGTATCATATTTTTTCAGTGTAGTCCTTATTTATACCTACAACTTTCCCGAAGGCATCAAATCGATCAAAAAAAATGCCTTCCAAAGATACAGATTTTCGAATTTTCTTAAAAAAAATTTGTATGGACAGCTGCCAAAATCGTATGGAAAATTATATGGACAAACTAATAATGCAAAATGGCTTCTATGGGCATACCGAAGGCACAGAAAAAATGTCAGCCTGATAAAAAAATACAAAAAAGTCGAATAACCGAAATCTCACAGAAATGCTCTGTAATTAAGCTTATATCTGTAAGCCTATACATCCAATTGAAATGCTGTTAAAGGCAAACTCATAGGAAATTGGACGAGCTTTCCGGTAAAAATATTTTTGAGACTGAAAAATCAAGTATGTTTTATAGAAATTGCCAAAAACCACCAAAAAACCCATTTTTCAACATTTTTATTTTTAAAACCGCTGTATCTTCTCAAGGATTGGACATAGGACAATGGTCAATATGGAGTCTTTTTATGTAACATTTTTTAAAAAAAATCGATTCCCACTACCGGTTTATGAAAATTTTCTTTTCAAAAAAAAACAATTTTGGTAAATGATTTTTGTTTTTTTTTTTAGGAGAGACATACCAGCCTGAATTTTTTGAGAGCCTCTTTGTATTATCTTAGACAATTTCCTCAAAAAAATTGAACGAAAAAAAATCGTGACATCACCTTTCAATTTACCTTTTAAACATAAAAATTGAAAAATCTCGTAAAGGTGGCGTGTATTTTTTTTTTTTTTTTTTCAGAAAGCCCCTCCAATTTCCTACAAGTTTGTCTCTGACCACTTTTTGATACGATGCAACGGCTTTGAGTTACAGTAATTTTTGAATTACAAAACATAAAAATATTTAAATAACTAACGCCCTTCTCAAATGTCATTTTCGAGTGGCTCCATATACACAAAAATGGCTTATATAGACCTGTCTGAAATGTTTCATTGAAATCGGAGAGGATCGGAAACAAAAGAAAAAATCCTGATTTGAGCTGGGATTGCTCTAGTGAGTGTTCTCAACTATTTGAAAATATCTATTCCACAGATGGACGAGGATGAATCCTATTTTAAAATAGTTATAACTTGAAAACTTTATTTATTAGTTTTATTTATCAATTCTCAGGCAATGGGTAACTATTTTACAAAACCTGGAGTGTCAAATGGTTGCTGGGAATGGCAGCTATTACTCAAAACTTTGAATGATGTAAGAAAGATGCCTGCAACCTGAGAATTTGCAAAATAGTTCCAGCTGTTAAAATGCCTTTTTAAATGTTTCTGATTTGGTTAGTATACTATAGGAATGTATTTTCAACAGAAATTTTGATTTTTTTTGTTTCAATTACTTCTTATTTTGTTTTCGTTTTGTCAATAGTAAATAAACCTTGCTCGCTTCTCAACTGGTCTGCCTGTGTGGATCAATCGGACCGCGCACTGGACTCACAATCCAGAGGTCGCCGGTTCGAATCCCGGGGCGGACGCAAAAAATTCTAAGTGTAAATATAGGTATTCGGTGCCCTCTCCCCGTGCCCATACCTTCACACTTAGGAGACCCGGGAGGCGGAGTCTTGTCGCAAAAAGAACGATACACGCCTGTGGATCCGTTGACGAAACCGCAAGGTTTAAGAGGGCCACATTATAAGGTGTTACGTCGATTCCGTTTCTATTTATATTCTCACACACGATTGTGTAAGCCTGTAAATGTGTTTGTGTACAAACATGTCTCCAAGTGGTTATGAATATGGATATTTCGGAGGCGTTCTCCGAATAAAGTTACAATAACAGTGAGGCCAAGCGATAACAGAGAGACTTTTGGTTTTTCCTCCCACCCCTGCTGGTGCAACCCACCACCCAGGTTCAGAGCTCAGAGTGAAATGTCTGGTTGTGGAAAAACACTGCATTAAACATTGGAAACGTTTTGCATTCCCTGCCACGTGTGGCAGGGAAAGTACTTTTCCAGGATTTGTTCCGTGCAAGCAAGGTTGTGTGAAGCTGCCGACTACTATTTCCGTGCATAATTCCACTTACAAAACGGTTTAGCAGTTGCACTAATCGATTTGCACCGACGTGCATAGAGAGAGTTTGGAGTTTATTTGACATGCACCGATGTTTAAAGTTCAAATATTTTCAAAACCATATCGATTTTTCAACTAATCCAAAATAGGTGATTCAAAAACGTGTTTTTCTCAAGTTTCAATTCAGTGAATATTACAGCAAAAACAGGCAGATTTCTCGTCAAAAAGTGTCAGCTTCCCCTTCAACATCACTTGCAGAAGAAACTTTCTCCGAAATAACAAACTCTCCAACAGATTCTGGGTGAGAAGTGAAACTGTTTGAGTTCCAATTAGCATCCAGAAGTAAGCAACAGCAAACAGGAAAAGTTTTGTTGATATGGATCACACACACACGAGTGCTTGCAATAATATTTTCCTTTTGCATTCTTGGAATTTTGGGCAATTTTAGTCCACTAAAAGTTGAATATGTTTAAATTTACTTTTCCTTCGAAAATTGATGCATTGGATTGAATTTAAAAGTGCCACCAAACGTGAATGTTTAATATTTCTCCTTAACATGATTTATATGAAAGCCGTTTTGTCATCATATCCTCAACGCTTTTTAGTTTTTTTTTATTTCAAATGTTATAAATTTAAAAATTACTTTCAGTTTTAGTAAAACATGCAAAAGCCTCATTTAATCATATAGTACAGAGAAATAATTGAAAAACACATTGAACACGATAAATCTCAATGCTTGCACCTGTAAATAAGATTTAGCAAAATTTACATAATTCTCCGGCGCCGTGACTTTGCCCCCGTACCCCACGCCGGAAGTATCTTCCCTTCAATTACTTCCCGTCGTCGTCGAATCACCAGCCAGCACTCACTATAACCTTTTTTACGTCCCACATGTAGATACCGAGGCAGGTTCCGAGCATGGGTAAATTGCAGGGGAAATGCGTAATAATACCTTTCTCGGGTATCAATACTACATTTTGGTATTCCTAAACCCTTTTAAATTTGTCTTAAGGATTATGCAAGAGCAAATTTGATATCAAACCAATTTTAGGTATTGCGAAAAAAAATTTAAAATTTGTCAATGATACACATTTATTTGGTATTACAGTATTTTTACAAATTCCTCTGAAATTATGGGCCAATTTTGGGCAAATTTGGACAAGGTAACTAATTTTGCGCTAAATTGATGTCTCAACGCGAATGCTTTCATTGAAAATCGAACTTGATTTTAAAAGTTATTGAGAAATTATTTGGATAATTCTCTACCAACTTACACGAAATCGGAAAAAGTTGCCCCGACCCCTCTTTGATTTGCGTTAAACTTTGTCCTGAAGGGAAACTTTTGTTCCTGATCACGAATTCGAGGTCCGTTTTTTGATATCTCATGACGCAGGGTCGGTACGACCCCTTCTATTTTTGAACATGCGAAAAATGAGGTGTTTTTTTAAATAATTTGCAGCCTGAAACGGCGATGAGATAGAAAATTTGATGTCGAAGGGACTTTATGTAAAATTAGACGTCCTACTTAATGGCGTACTCAGAATTCCGAAAAAAACCTATTCTTCATCGAAGAAAAAAACACTTAGAAGATTTTAAAAACTCTGCCATTTTCCGTTACCTAACTGAATTTTTTTGGAACATGTCATTTTATGAGAAATTTATTGTACTTTTGGAATCTAAATTGACCCAGAAAGGTCAATTTTTCGTTTAGAACAAAAATTTTCATTTTAAGATTTCTTTTTTTTAACTTTGCAGGGTTATCATTTAGAGTGCAACAATGTTCTACAAAGTTGCCTAATAATTACCATGAAATCATACCAAAATCATGTATGTGAAAACCACAGGAATACCGAAATCTGATGTTCAGAGGGCGTGAGAATACCAAAAAAATAAACCATGGCAATACCAAGTTTTGGTGTTCAAGTAATGTTCCAAAATCTTGAATACCTCAACTTGGTATTGTTTTGTTATACCAAAATTTGGTATTCCTGTGTTATTTACCGCTGCTCGAGGTGACGGTGGCAGCAACGCAGTGTGCATTTCAGTGGCAGCGCCCAGGAAGCGCCAAACGGAAGACCATATGCTACTGATACCGGTTGTTGACGTTCGCCTCGATGTTCCCTCACAAGGGTGTGTGTCTTCACTAGAGAGGGAGCACTTGCTGACTGACGGCGGTGGCGACGACGACGACGATGATGATGGGAAGGCGGCACACTCTTTTGAAACTTTAAATGGATATGGCAGGAAATTCAATTTACGGAAGCGAGCTGCTCTCCTCTCATAACTTAATAAGCAAAATAATTGCATTAGAGTCCACCACTTGGCAAAGAGGAAAGGGTAGGCATTGGAAGTTCATACACATCCTTGGCGTACACGAAATCGCAGTAATTAAAAATATGCTTGGTGAAAAATCCCCGCAAAATCCGTGTGAATGAAACCTTCTAAATTAAAAAATCAATTACTTCACAATGAAGTCCTAAATTGCAGCAAAAAACATTTTTGTAACCCCTTATTTGTACGTCAAAAAAAGACTCTACACTCGCAGCACAGGAAGCAATACCAACCCACCTAGTCACACCGATTTGAATGTGGTGACAAGCGTGTCAGCAGCACCGGAGCACAGTTTCAAGGAATCTGTGCTGCACCCCATGTTGGCGATGGAGATCTACCATGCTTGGGGAAAGTTCCGACATGCAAACTGGACACGCTGGTCACAAGAATAAACCCACTTAACTAATGACGTTAAGATGTGAAGCGTCGATTGCTAAATTTATAATTGACTCCCAGGCAGCAGGATGAGATTGTTAGTGCAGGGAGCGCTTCCTCGCTGTGACCTCATTTCTGTCCATTAGTGATGATTTTAAAATGTCACCGACAGTTCCACGGAAATACTTTTGGATAAGGTGCAAAAGTTTATAATTGTATTTGCTTACAGAGGTTCTCAAAAAAAGTAGATTGAATACAACACAAACGGAATTAATCTCTCTTTGCTTACATGTTTCATGCAGGAAATCTAAAATTTAAATTTTGTGTAAGAAATTGTTGATTAAGCTGACGAACCTCTGAACCTAAGTAAACTAATTTAGCAACTAATCAAATTGTACACAAGTTGAAACTGGGTGCCAAAATCTTCAACCAAAATCCTTAAACGACGGAATAATTACTTCCAGCCGCGATGAAAAAATTGAGAGTTTTCCTCGTCGAAAACATATAAACAATTTTGCGTCACTTGACGAAACAGGTAAAGTTTGTTGCGGTGTTTGTCGCTTTAAAATTATCCCCCTCTTAATTTTCCCACTCCTTGGAGCACTGGGCCAGGAAACAATTTGGAAAGAAAAATACACTTCCGGAAACGTGAAGCACGTGGCGAGTTTTCCTCCCGCGAGACGCTTTTTTTTTGCTCTAACTTTTAGCTTATTTAATCAAATATTCAATTAGATGATTTAAAAGCTGGAAACTTAACAAATTGGATTTGGGTAGGGGACATCAGCACCAAAGACCAAGATAAAACTGCTATGTGTTTATACGCGCGCTTTGTGTCCTTCAACATAAAATGTTCCTACCGAAAGTGGGTAAAAAGACTGTTGAATAACTTGAGACCGATCAAGAAGTTACGTTGCTAAAAAGATAACTTTATTTCTCAAAAGAATATTTAAAAAGTTTGATTCATCTTCATCTCGTCAAAGTGATACACCATCACATTCTTGTAGTACATGTTCTTCGTGAAGAAGTAAGTAAAGTCGATATCGCGATCCAGCGGGAATCCAAGCGGCAAGCTGTCCAGGTACCGCGATCCAGATCCAACTCCACAGCTGTACGAGAAGTCATAGCTCGAGAGTTGCTGGTCCTTCGGAGCATAGTACGGAGTGATGACAAAGTAGAACGTCATCTCGAAGCCAGACGGAAGACCCTTCGGCAGCAGCAGACGATCCGGGAAGCCACAGTGAGCCTCAGACATGTCCAACGGGAACTTCTCACCTCCCTTGTACGCCGTCATGATCTTCTTGTACAGCTCAACGTACGAGGTACGATCCTTGACGCTCCAGAAATAGTCGCGAGAGCTGCGCACGATGGTGTTCTTTCCAGCCACAAAGTCGTACAGATACTGATCAACCTGGAAGAAGTACTTTCGCAGGTGCTGCAGCTGCTGCAAATCGTACATCTTCGGGCCCATGTACATGCGGACGACACCCTTTCCAGCGAACTCGGACACCACATCCATGGTGTACGAGAATGGCTTGTGGTTGATGCGCTTCTGGCGAGCCAGCACCGAAAAGTCCCAGAACTTGTCCGACGAGAAGCCCATCGGGATGATGTTGCTGATGTCCGAATCATAGTACTCGAAGTAAGTCGCCAGCTTGTCGAAAGCAACGTTCTTGATTTCGACTCCCTTGAAGTTCAGCTCATCGAAGGTGTAGCGTGGAAGCAAATCCTTGAAGTGCCAGTAGAAGCCCATGATCTTAAAGTACAGCTGGTAGAACAGAGGATCACGCAGCGACGTCTCAAAGTGCATCAAGGAGCTTGGCCAGACCTTGGATCCGGTGAAGTAAAAATCACTGCCACTGAAAGCGATACGGGTGAGGATTTCAATGTTCTTGAAATAGTCATCGTTCAAGCTGTCCGGGTTCGAGTTGATCATGTTGCCGAGATAGTCGATGGATTCTGGCTTGCGGAAGTCGATGACGGTTCCATCGGGCATCGTGTAGGTTCCAAGATCGATCACTTGACGGATGCGTTCTTCGTAAGCTTTGAGCAGATCAAACTTGAAGTAGTTTGACTTGGGAATGGTGTAGTAGTCTTTGCGACCGTTAAATGGCACTCCGTTCCAGTAGCTCAGCTTTGGCCAGTATCCGGTTTTGATGGGTTGATCCCACGGGAACTCGCCAAGCGGTTGCAAAAAGTTGGCCTGACGCTCCAAGTAGTAGCGAGCAAGCAGCTGCTGGTACATGTACAGATACTGTTCTCCGCGACGATCCTTGAACAGGTTGAGTCTGTCGGTGCCCATGAAGATCGGATAGTCCATCATGAAGTAGTAATAGTACGAGTTGAGTCCGATGTCCTCGGTGAAGTAGCTCAGCTTGTCCTCTCCCATGTATTCAATCGGATACACGGCGGTATAGTTGGAGTAAACCACGTTGTACTTTCCGTTGCTGGTGAAGCCAAATTTGGGCTCGTACATCTTCTTGAACATGGCCTTGTGGATCATGTCAGTGTTGAAGAAATAGTACGGGTAGATCTCATAGATGGGTGGCAGGACGAAGCCCTTCAGGTCGGGACGTTGGAAGACGGCCATGGTCAGCGCGTAGATGAACATTCCCTCGTTGACATTTTCACGAGCCCAAACGACGTTCTTGTAGAAAGTGTCCCAGTCGGCCGAGTTGTAGAAGAACGTAAACAGCAGGTAGGTCTGCTTCATGTACGTCAAGTTGTAGATGGTGAAGATCTCACCCTTGGTCAGGAAGCCCAGCTTGAAGTTGTCGAAGAACTCCGTCACCTCGTTGTAGTTGATGTACTTTGATTCATCGGTGATCCAGGTCTTGGTGTATGGGAGATATTCCTCAAACATGAGCGGCAGCTGGATGTTGCGCAGTACCTCGAAGAAGAACTTCTGCTTCATCAAGAAGTCTTTATCGGCTGGCGAAGAAGAGAAACGGTAAAGTATTCACTTAGTGCAAACGCTTTGAAATACTCACCATACTTGATATCACCGACGGCACGCTGACCAGTGGGAATGAATCCAGCACTGGCCACAGCGACCAGGCTGAGTGCTACTGCTGCTATAGACCACCTCATCTTGAGTCCTCTCCGATTGAGCACTGCTCTCAGGATGATTTTTGGGGGAGTCCACCTGGGTCTTTTATACTGAGTAGTTAAATCTCCGGTTATCAATTCCTTTTGTTTTGTAGAACATTTTTGCATCGTCTAGACGATTGTTATTTTTTTTTTTGTTTTCAATATTCAGCGAAGAAGAATGATGCAATCGCACGTGTATAAAATTGTCTTGAGCAATTGTTTTTCAAAAGCAACTGAGCTTGTAATCACGTTTGCTTTTAATCAAACACCTTTTTTGGCAACAACTTTGAAGGTTATTATGAAAGCCACTGCAGGATTTTTTTTCAATATACTCTGAATCTATAAACCCTCAATTTAAAAATAAAATTTATTCATCTGGAAGTAATCAGAACCCATTCAGTCGTTTCAAATACACAAACACGGGTCGGTTGGATGAGCGACCGTTAGAGAATGTTCCCGGCAGTGCCAAAGCTCTGGAGAGAAGGAAATACATGGTCCACATCATATCCTGTATCCGACCTAAGCTTACCCATTAGAGAGCAGTAAATGGATTGGGTATGGGTGTGTGAATTGTGGTTCGTGTGAGTGTCGATATTCATCCCTTTTTGCTCGTTACAGCTCAGATGAAGTGGAAATTTGCGGAGGAAGCGGATGAGCTGCGGGGAAGCTTCACGTGCCGATATCCAGGTATCCGTGAACATACTTTGATATCATTATCTGGAGCATAAAAATGACGCTTTTTGAAATTAAAACCACAAGGCTGGAAACACATTGTGAATGCTTCGGTTGTGCTTGAACCATGTGCCTTTGATTGACGAGCCATGCTGATTGAAGGCAGCTTTTGAGATTATGTCGCAGAAATGCACATTTGCTGTATTTGCTACTGTTTCAGTCATGTTTGTTATGTTAGGTCAGTTATTTTTATTTTTAAATTGCTTTAGACAATTGAAAATAAATTTTGCAATCTCTTGACGGTTTATGGAGTTGAAATTTTGACCCATGACTTCACATCACGCGTTTTTGCCTTCCTCACTGAGGTAAGGCTATAATCCTGCTCTAAAAATGAACTTTGTATAAAAACGTCGTAGACCCACCTTCATGTATACATATCGACTCAAAATCGAAAACTGAACAAATGTCTGTGTGTATGTGTGTGTGTATGTGTGTGTGTATGTGTGTGTGTATGTATGTATGTGACCAACAAACTAGCTCATGTTTCTCGGCACTGGCTGAACCGATTTGACCCGAACCTGTTGCATTCGACTTGGTTAAGGGTCCCATAGATCGAGTTTTATAAAGATTGAAGTTTCGATAAGTAGTTCAAAAGTTATGTATAAAACTGTGTTTTCACATATATCTGGATCTCACTTAAATGTATGTAAACTATGTCCGGATCCACCATCTGACCCATCGTTGGATAGGTTATCAAAAAATCTTTCCAACGAGTCCAAAACATTGAAGATCTGGCAACCCTGTCTAGAGATATGGCCATTTAAGTGATATTTATGTACTTTTTTGAAGCCGGATCTCACTTAAATGTATGTAAACTATGTCCGGATCCACCATCCGACCCAACGTTGGATAGGTTATCAAAAGACCTTTCTAACGAGTCCAAAACATTGAAGATCTGGCAACCCTGTCTCGAAATATGGCCATTTAAGTGATATTTATGTACTTTTTGGAAGCCGGATCTCACTTAAATGTATGTAAACTATGTCCGGATCCACCATCCAACCCATCGTTGGATAGGTTATCAAAAGACCTTTCCAACGAGTCCAAAACATTGAAGATCTGGCAACCCTGTCTCGAAATATGGCCATTTAAGTGATATTTATGTACTTTTTGGAAGCCGGATCTCACTTAAATGTATGTAAACTATGTCCGGATCCACCATCCGACCCATCGTTGGATAGATTATCAAAAGAACTTTCCAACGAGTACAAATTATTGAAGATTTGGCAACCCTGTCTCGAGATTTGTCCACTTAAGTGATATTTATGTACTTTTTGGAAGCCGGATCTCACTTAAATGTATGTAAACTATGTCCGGATCCATCATCCGACCCATCGTTGGATAGGTTATCAAAAGACCTTTCCAACAAGTCCAAAACATTGAAGATCTGGCAACCCTGTCTCGAGATATGGCCATTTAAGTGATATTTATGTACTTTTTTGAAGCCGGATCTCACTTAAATGTATGTAAACTATGTCCGGATCCACCATCCGACCCATCGTTGGATAGATTATCAAAAGACCTTTCCAACGAGTACAAATTATTGAAGATCTGGCAACCCTGTCTCGAGATTTTTCCACTTAAGTGATATTTATGTACTTTTTGGAAGCCGGATCTCACTTAAATGTATGTAAACTATGTCCGGATCCACCATCCGACCCATCGTTGGTTAGGTTATCAAAAGACCTTTCCAACGAGTCCAAAACATTGAAGATCTGGCAACCCTGTCTCGAAATATGGCCATTTAAGTGATATTTATGTACTTTTTGGAAGCCGGATCTCACTTAAATGTATGTAAACTATGTCCGGATCCACCATCTGACCCATCGTTGGTTAGGTTATCAAAAGACCTTTCTAACGAGTCCAAAACATTGAAGATCTGGCAACCCTGTCTCGAAATATGGCCATTTAAGTGATATTTATGTACTTTTTGGAAGCCGGATCTCACTTAAATGTATGTAAACTATGTCCGGATCCACCATCCAACCCATCGTTGGATAGGTTATCAAAAGACCTTTCCAACGAGTCCAAAACATTGAAGATCTGGCAACCCTGTCTCGAAATATGGCCATTTAAGTGATATTGATGTACTTTTTTGAAGCCGGATCTCACTTAAATGTATGTAAACTATGTCCGGATCCACCATCCGACCCATCGTTGGATAGATTATCAAAAGACCTTTCCAACGAGTACAAATTATTGAAGATCTGGCAACCCTGTCTCGAGATTTTTCCACTTAAGTGATATTTATGTACTTTTTGGAAGCCGGATCTCACTTAAATGTATGTAAACTATGTCCGGATCCACCATCTGACCCATCGTTGGTTAGGTTATCAAAAGACCTTTCCAACGAGTCCAAAACATTGAAGATCTGGCAACCCTGTCTCGAAATATGGCCATTTAAGTGATATTTATGTACTTTTTGGAAGCCGGATCTCACTTAAATGTATGTAAACTATGTCCGGATCCATTATCCGACCCATCGTTGAATAGGTTATCAAAAGACCTTTCCAACAAGTCCAAAACATTGAAGATCTGGCAACCCTGTCTCGAGATATGGCCATTTAAGTGATATTTATGTACTTTCTTAATCCGAATCTAAAAAATAGATGAAATTTGTGTACAACCCCATCAAATCAGCCATTGTTGGTAATGAGTGAGGAAGGCTTCAACCACATAGGTGGATTAAGTTAGTTTTTTTCAATCATTTCAGCCAGCTACATTATCGGTCGATTTTTCGCTTGACTGACTGTGCAACACGTATTTATTTTGATTATTTGGCATTTCAAAACACTTGCGACCGTCTACATATCAGTAAGTCAGACTCTTCGTCGTGCATATTTCATCAATATTGTTAAACACAACATTTTTTGTCATTTTTTACTGATATTTATAATGACCTGGGATTGGGAAGGTACATTAAGAATTTTACTTGATAGTAGTAGTCCACAAGCTATAAAAGCTGGTACTAAAACAACCTCCAAGTCATCCTGAGAGCAGTGCTCAATTGGAGAGGACTCAAGATGAGGTGGTCTATAGCAGCAGTAGCACTCAGCCTGGTCGCTGTGGCCAGTGCTGGATTCATTCCCACTGGTCAGCGTGCCGTCGGTGATATCAAGTATGGTGAGTATTTCAAAGCGTTTGCACTAAGTGAATACTTTACCGTTTCTCTTCTTCGCCAGCCGATAAAGACTTCTTGATGAAGCAGAAGTTCTTCTTCGAGGTACTGCGCAACATCCAGCTGCCGCTCATGTTTGAGGAATATCTCCCATACACCAAGACCTGGATCACCGATGAATCAAAGTACATCAACTACAACGAGGTGACGGAGTTCTTCGACAACTTCAAGCTGGGCTTCCTGACCAAGGGTGAGATCTTCACCATCTACAACTTGACGTACATGAAGCAGACCTACCTGCTGTTTACGTTCTTCTACAACTCGGCCGACTGGGACACTTTCTACAAGAACGTCGTTTGGGCTCGTGAAAATGTCAACGAGGGAATGTTCATCTACGCGCTGACCATGGCCGTCTTCCAACGTCCCGACCTGAAGGGCTTCGTCCTGCCACCCATCTATGAGATCTACCCGTACTATTTCTTCAACACTGACATGATCCACAAGGCCATGTTCAAGAAGATGTACGAGCCCAAATTTGGCTTCACCAGCAACGGAAAGTACAACGTGGTTTACTCCAACTATACCGCCGTGTATCCGATTGAATACATGGGAGAGGACAAGCTGAGCTACTTCACCGAGGACATCGGACTCAACTCGTACTATTACTACTTCATGATGGACTATCCGATCTTCATGGGCACCGACAGACTCAACCTGTTCAAGGATCGTCGCGGAGAACAGTATCTGTACATGTACCAGCAGCTGCTTGCTCGCTACTACTTGGAGCGTCAGGCCAACTTTTTGCAACCGCTTGGCGAGTTCCCGTGGGATCAACCCATCAAAACCGGATACTGGCCAAAGCTGAGCTACTGGAACGGAGTGCCATTTAACGGTCGCAAAGACTACTACACCATTCCCAAGTCAAACTACTTCAAGTTTGATCTGCTCAAAGCTTACGAAGAACGCATCCGTCAAGTGATCGATCTTGGAACCTACACGATGCCCGATGGAACCGTCATCGACTTCCGCAAGCCAGAATCCATCGACTATCTCGGCAACATGATCAACTCGAACCCGGACAGCTTGAACGATGACTATTTCAAGAACATTGAAATCCTCACCCGTATCGCTTTCAGTGGCAGTGATTTTTACTTCACCGGATCCAAGGTCTGGCCAAGCTCCTTGATGCACTTTGAGACGTCGCTGCGTGATCCTCTGTTCTACCAGCTGTACTTTAAGATCATGGGCTTCTACTGGCACTTCAAGGATTTGCTTCCACGCTACACCTTCGATGAGCTGAACTTCAAGGGAGTCGAAATCAAGAACGTTGCTTTCGACAAGCTGGTGACTTACTTCGAGTACTATGATTCAGACATCAGCAACATCATCCCAATGGGCTTCTCGTCGGACAAGTTCTGGGACTTTTCGGTGCTGGCTCGCCAGAAGCGCATCAACCACAAGCCATTCTCGTACACCATGGATGTGGTGTCCGAGTTCGCTGGCAAGGGTGTCGTCCGCATGTACATGGGCCCGAAGATGTACGATCTGCAGCAGCTGCAGCACCTGCGAAAGTACTTCTTCCAGGTTGATCAGTATCTGTACGACTTTGTGGCCGGAAAGAACACCATCGTGCGCAGCTCTCGCGACTATTTCTGGAGCGTCAAGGATCGTACCTCGTACGTTGAGCTGTACAAGAAAATCATGACGGCGTACAAGGGAGGTGAGCAGTTCCCGTTGGACATGTCCGAGGCTCACTGTGGCTTCCCAGATCGTCTGCTGCTGCCGAAGGGTCTTCCGTCTGGCTTCGAGATGACGTTCTACTTTGTCATCACTCCGTACTACGCTCCGAAGGATCAGCAACTCTCGAGCTATGACTTCTCGTACAGCTGTGGAGTTGGATCTGGATCGCGGTTCCTGGATAGCTTGCCGCTTGGATTCCCGCTGGATCGCGATATCGACTTTACTTACTTCTTCACGAAGAACATGTACTACAAGAATGTGATGGTGTATCACTTTGACGAGATGAAGATGAATGAGACGTACTAGGTTTTTCATGCAATAGTTTAGTATGGAATTGTAATAAAAAAAAAAGCTTCAATTAAAATTTACCATCATGATTTCGATTAATGGATGGATTTGGTCCAGTTGTTTTTCCGGCAAAAGTTTCATCAGCGAAAAATGTGACGAATTTAATTACTCTCCTGTCAACCAACTCGTGCATGATCATTAAAAGTTTTCCATTTACTGTTTGCTTCTCCCCGCGTCGTTTCGCTACAGTCCAGGTATTTTCAACGGGGCGTTGCGAAGGTGCAATTGACGTAGGTGTCAAAAAACAGAGAGGGTTGGAAGGAAAATATTTCATCAAACGATGGGCGAAAATTATCCTTAAAAGTTATTAGGTGCGTTGAGCGAACGTGAATGGGTTTTATTTAACAAAACAGTTTTGGTAGAATAATCGTTGATCAAGTTTTATACGGTGGTAAAGAATGGAGTAATCAAACCGTTAAATTCATAACGTTTTTGATTTTCACTTCCGGATACATTTGCTCATTGCTTGAGGTGCAATTACGTTATTCTTCAGGGCATGTATGTGTATTAGCCCGGGTCAAAAAAATTAAAGTTGCTCAAATCAAAAATTATATGAGATTGCCCGAAAGAGTACTCAAAATGGAGGCTCAGGCCAAAATTTCAGCCCATTTGGTTGAAAACTGGCTTGCCTTGCGCAGGAATAAGTTTAAATGGGAATTAACCCGTAAAACTGGAGCATTTAGGTAAATTGCCCTGTACAAGTCAGCCGTTAACAAATGACGACTTTTGCATACCATGGGGTCCTAGGGGATGGTCTGGGGAACAATTCCTCCGAAGGGTGCAAGACGATCTGAGGTCCCTGGGCTTGCCTTGAACCGGATTTATTCCGGCGTCGCAAAAATTCGCATGGTCCCAGCAAAATGTATAGGGAAAAATCAAAGCACACTAAGAAGGTTGCCTCGATCAGAGGACGCCACATGGTAATCAGCCCCCACGTGGCAGGAGGGTATCATCAATTTTTGCTTTTAAAGTAGATTTGTTATTCATAGAACATTTTATTCAGCCAAATATTTGATCAAAAACACCTTAAAAACGCTTAATGTAGTTTTGAAGCCGAATTCGAAGTTGTTTTCCGGCCACGTGGTGGCTGATTGCCATGTGGCATCCTCTGATCGAGGCAGCCTTCTTAGTGTGCTATGATTTTTCCCTATACATTTTGCTGGGACCATGCGAATTTTTGCGACGCCGGAATAAATCCGGTTCAAGGCAAGGCCAGGGGCCTCGGATCGTCTTACACCCTTTGGAGGAATTGTTCCCCAGACCATCCCCTAGGACCCCATGGTATGCAAAAGTTGTCATTTGTTAACGGCTGACTTGTACAGAGCAATTTACCTAAATGCTCCAGTTTTACGGGTTAATTCCCATTTAAACTTGTTCCTGCTCAAGGCAAGCCAGTTTTCAACCAAATGAGCTGAAATTTTGGCCTGAGCCTCCATTTTGAGTACTCTTTCGGGCAATCTCATATAATTTTTGATTTGAGCAACTTTAATTTTTTTGACCCGGGCTAATGTGTATGTGTATGTGCTATGAAGATATATTTATTTGATTGTACACTAAATCCCCCATGTGCGCTCTTTTTGGGGGGGCGCACACCGGGGGAGAGCGCAATTCGGGGGAGCGTTATTTCGGGGTTTGAGCGCAAATCGGGGGAGCGTTATTTCGGGGTTTTGGCGTAAAATGGGGTTTTCTTTTTTAATGTACTTTATTTACATATAAATGAAATATGTATATAAGGGGTCATCCACAAAACACGGGTAGAGGACCATCCACAAATCTGGGTATCCAAGAACTCCGGGAAGTCATGCCCTAGATATCTACTTGATCATCGAGGGTCTATATGGTTGAACTAACCATCGGTATAGCTTCAGGTAGCTTCAGTGAACCACGATGGATACCCTTCGCCATGTTGGATTGTTATGGGTCCTCCAGGAACTCTCGGAAGTTATGACCTGATGATCTACCTGATCAACGGGGGTCTATATGTATATATTACCCATCGGTATAGCTTCAGGTAGCTTCAGTAAACCACGATGGATACCCTTCGCCATGTTGGATTGTTATGGGTCCTCTAGGAACTCCCGGAAGTTATGACCTGATGATCTACCTGATCAACGGGGGTCTATATTGGTATATAAACCATCGGTATAGCTTCAGGTAGCTTCAGTGAACCACCATGGATATCCTCCGCCATGTTGGATTATTATGGGTCCTCCAGGAGCTCCCGGGAGTTATGACCTGATGATCTACCTGATCAACGAGGGTCTATATTGGTATATAAACCATCGGTATAGCTTCAGGTAGCTTCAGTGAACCACGATATATACTCTGGGGTACGTTGGATTATTATGGGTCCTCCAGGAACTCCATAGAGTTATGACCAGATGATCTACCTGATCAACGAGGGTTTATATTGGTATATTAACCATCGGTATAGCTTCAGGTAGCTTCAGTGAATCACGATGGATACCCTTCGCCATGTTGGATTGTTATGGGTCCTCCAGGAGCTCCCGGGAGTTATGACCTGATGATCTATCTGATCAACGGGGGTCTATATTGGTATATAAACCATCGGTATAGCTTCAGGTAGCTTCAGTGAACCACAATAGATACTCTGGGGTACGTTGGATTATTATGGGTCCTCCAGGAACTCCATAGAGTTATGACCTGTTGATCTACCTGATCAACGAGGGTTTATATTGGTATATTAACCATCGGTATAGCTTCAGGTAGCTTCAGTGAATCACGATGGATACCCTTCGCCATGTTGGATTGTTATGGGTCCTCCAGGAACTCCATAGAGTTATGACCTGATGATCTACCTGATCAACGGGGGTCTATATTGGTATATAAACCATCGGTATAGCTTCAGGTAGCTTCAGTGAACCACGATATATACTCTGGGGTACGTTGGATTATTATGGGTCCTCCAGGAACTCCATAGAGTTATGACCAGATGATCTACCTGATCAACGAGGGTTTATATTGGTATATTAACCATCGGTATAGCTTCAGGTAGCTTCAGTGAATCACGATGGATACCCTTCACCATGTTGGATTGTTATGAGTCTTCCAGGAACTCCATAGAGTTATGACCTGATGATCTACCTGATCAACGAGGGTCTATATTGGTATATTAACCATCGGTATAGCTTCAGGTAGCTTCAGTGAACCACCATGGATATTCTGGGGTACGTTGGATTATTATGGGTCCTCCAGGAACTCCATAGAGTTATGACCTGTTGATCTACCTGATCAACGAGGGTTTATATTGGTATATTAACCATCGGTATAGCTTCAGGTAGCTTCAGTGAACCACCATGGATATTCTGGGGTACGTTGGATTATTATGGGTCCTCCAGGAACTCCATAGAGTTATGACCTGTTGATCTACCTGATCAACGAGGGTTTATATTGGTATATTAACCATCGGTATAGCTTCAGGTAGCTTCAGTGAATCATGATGGATACCCTTCGCCATGTTGGATTGTTATGGGTCCTCCAGGATCTCCATAGAGTTATGACCTGATGATCTATCTGATCAACGGGGGTCTATATTGGTATATAAACCATCGGTATAGCTTCAGGTAGCTTCAGTGAACCACGATGGATACCCTTCACCATGTTGGATTGTTATGAGTCTTCCAGGAACTCCATAGAGTTATGACCTGATGATCTACCTGATCAACGAGGGTCTATATTGGTATATTAACCATCGGTATAGCTTCAGGTAGCTTCAGTGAACCACCATGGATATTCTGGGGTACGTTGGATTATTATGGGTCCTCCAGGAACTCCATAGAGTTATGACCTGTTGATCTACCTGATCAACGAGGGTTTATATTGGTATATTAACCATCGGTATAGCTTCAGGTAGCTTCAGTGAATCATGATGGATACCCTTCGCCATGTTGGATTGTTATGGGTCCTCCAGGATCTCCATAGAGTTATGACCTGATGATCTATCTGATCAACGGGGGTCTATATTGGTATATAAACCATCGGTATAGCTTCAGGTAGCTTCAGTGAACCACGATAGATACTCTGGGGTACGTTGGATTATTATGGGTTCTCCAGGAACTCCATAGAGTTATGACCTGATGATCTACCTGATCAACGAGGGTTTATATTGGTATATTATCCATCGGTATAGCTTCAGGTAGCTTCAGTGAATCACGATGGATACCCTTCGCCATGTTGGATTGTTATGGGTCCTCCAGGAACTCCATAGAGTTATGACCTGATGATCTACCTGATCAACGGGGGTCTATATTGGTATATAAACCATCGGTATAGCTTCAGGTAGCTTCAGTGAACCACAATAGATACTCTGGGGTACGTTGGATTATTATGGGTCCTCCAGGAACTCCATAGAGTTATGACCTGTTGATCTACCTGATCAACGAGGGTTTATATTGGTATATTAACCATCGGTATAGCTTCAGGTAGCTTCAGTGAATCACGATGGATACCCTTCGCCATGTTGGATTGTTATGGGTCCTCCAGGAACTCCATAGAGTTATGACCTGATGATCTACCTGATCAACGGGGGTCTATATTGGTATATAAACCATCGGTATAGCTTCAGGTAGCTTCAGTGAACCACGATAGATACTCTGGGGTACGTTGGATTATTATGGGTCCTCCAGGAACTCCATAGAGTTATGACCAGATGATCTACCTGATCAACGAGGGTTTATATTGGTATATTAACCATCGGTATAGCTTCAGGTAGCTTCAGTGAATCACGATGGATACCCTTCGCCATGTTGGATTGTTATGAGTCCTCCAGGAACTCCATAGAGTTATGACCTGATGATCTACCTGATCAACGAGGGTCTATATTGGTATATTAACCATCGGTATAGCTTCAGGTAGCTTCAGTGAACCACCATGGATATTCTGGGGTACGTTGGATTGTTATGGGTCCTCGAGGAACTCGAAGAGTTATGACCTGATGATCTACCTGATCAACGAATGTTGGTCTATATGGGTCCAACAATCCAACGAACTCCAGGGCATCCATCGTGGTTTACTGAAGCTACCTGAAGCTATACCGATGGTTAATACACCCATATAGACCCCCGTTGATCAGGTAGATCATCAGGTCATAACTCTATGGAGTTCCTGGAGGACCGATAACAATCCAACGTACCCCAGAGTATCCATCGTGATTCACTGAAGCTACCTGAAGCTATACCGATGGTTAATAGACCCATATAGACCCTCGTTGATCAGGTAGATCATCAGGTCATAACTCCATGGAGTTCCTGGAGGACCCATAACAATCCAACGTACCCCAGAGTATCCATCGTGATTCACTGAAGCTACTTGAAGCTATACCGATGGTTAATATACCAATATAGACCCCCGTTGATCAGGTAGATCATCAGGTCATGGATGGATGGAGTTCCTGGAGGACCCATAACAATCCAACATGGCGAAGGGTATCCATCGTGATTCACTGAAGCTACCTGAAGCTATACCGATGGTTAATATACCAATATAAACCCCCGTTGATCAGGTAGATCATCAGGTCATAACTCCATGGAGTTCCTGGAGGACCCATAACAATCTAACGTACCCCAGAGTATCCATGGTGGTTCACTGAAGCTACCTGAAGCTATACCGATGGTTAATAGACCCATATAGACCCCCGTTGATCAGGTAGATCATCAGGTCATAACTTCCGGGAGTTCCTAGAGGACCCATAACAATCCAACATGGCGAAGGGTATCCATCGTGGTTCACTGAAGCTACCTGAAGCTATACCGATGGGTAATATATACATATAGACCCCCGTTGATCAGGTAGATCATCAGATCATAACTCCATGGAGTTCCTGGAGGACCCATAACAATCCAACGTACCCCAGAGTATCCATGGTGGTTCACTGAAGCTACCTGAAGCTATACCGATGGTTAATAGACCCATATAGACCCCCGTTGATCAGGTAGATCATCAGGTCATAACTCCATGGAGTTCCTGGAGGACCCATAACAATCCAACGTACCCCAGAGTATCCATGGTGGTTCACTGAAGCTACCTGAAGCTATACCGATGGTTAATAGACCCATATAGACCCCCGTTGATCAGGTAGATCATCAGGTCATAACTCCATGGAGTTCCTGGAGGACCCATAACAATCCAACGTACCCCAGAGTATCCATGGTGGTTCACTGAAGCTACCTGAAGCTATACCGATGGTTAATAGACCCATATAGACCCCCGTTGATCAGGTAGATCATCAGGTCATAACTTCCGGGAGTTCCTAGAGGACCCATAACAATCCAACATGGCGAAGGGTATCCATCGTGGTTCACTGAAGCTACCTGAAGTTATACCGATGGGTAATATATACATATAGACCCCCGTTGATCAGGTAGATCATCAGGTCATAACTCCATGGAGTTCCTGGAGGACCCATAACAATCCAACGTACCCCAGAGTATCCATGGTGGTTCACTGAAGCTACCTGAAGCTATACCGATGGTTAATAGACCCATATAGACCCTCGGTGATCAGGGAGATATCTATGGCATGACTTCCGGGAGTTCTTGGATACCCATATTTGTGGATGGCCCCTTATCCGTGTTTTGTGGATGACCCCTTATACGAATGTTTCATTTATATGTAAATAAAGTACATTTAAAAAGAAAACCCCATTTTACGCCAAAACCCCGAAATAACGCTCCCCCGATTTGCGCCAATTAGAGCGTTATTTGGGGGGAGCGTTATTTCGGGGTTTGAGCGCAATTCGGGGGGCGCAAAACGGGGGAGGCGCAATCGGGGGGAGCGTATTTAGGGGATTTAGTGTACTTGAATTGCAGTTGTTTTCATGTTACGATGAGTCTATGTTTTTTCTTGCCGCAAACCAAATTTCAGCAATACATTTTGAGATCACGCGCTGAAGGTGTGAATAAAGTTATTGTTGCTATTAAACTTGCAATTAATAATTAACCTCTGTTTAATTTTTCATGATTATTTGCAGTAAACAATCGGCACAAGCAACCAAAACAAAGTATGAACAAAAAGTATCACAAAGCAGTTGCATATCAAGCCAGAAGCAATATTTTAGTCTTTCTAGGAAAACACTTTTCGCTGGTTGACATTTTGGACAACTTGTCATATTTGGTTATTGCTCAAATTTGCTTGCCTCTGCAATTTGCTCTAAAGTAGCGCGCTTCCTTTTTCTTGCAGTTGAGATGATGCACTGGTGGCTGAGATCTTTTAGGGGAAGTGGGGTTAATCGAGCAAATTTATAAAAAAAAATGATGACGAAATTCTTCAGAATTAAAAAATAAATCAAAACAATTTAAATAAAAATTATACAGAAAATCCCTATGGTCAACCTTTCATCTCCTGTTTTCCTCAACATGGGAGCGACATCACTTTCGGTGATGATGAAAAAAGACTGTGCAACAAAATTTGTACAACTTCCTTTGGATCACAACTTCCTGCGGGCATCACAATGACAAAGGGCTTTCTAGAAGACGTTTTTTTTTCTTATTTTTTAAGCAGCAGACAGATTATTTCTGATCCAGTAGTGTTGTGACCTTTGAGGCTGTCATGTGTTGGCATAAAATTTAAATTTAGCTTTTCTTCGGTGGAATGAAAATCTTTAATGTGTATCTTTTTCTCAAAATCAACTAGATTTGCGATATACGACAAAACAGAACCTTAAACATCTTTTGCTTATGGACCAACATCCTGCGAAAAAATATGCCCTCATCTTTGGTTAGAACCATCAACGATGGCTTTACGTCGGTGGTGTAATTATCTCATCTATAATTCATACCTTAATTAAAATGTTGCCGACATTGCGCTCTAGACATGGGCTCTTTAAGACGTTCCAGAAACGCGTTTTGGCCTGTTCATAGTTGTAAATTTTGATGGATGCAATAAAATAAGGAACTTCCTTTTGAAGAATATTTGCAAAAATAGAACAATTTTAATGTTTCCTTTTTCGAAAAGGATAAAGTTTTATATCAAACTAGTATTTTTAATCATCTTAATTTACGAAATATAAAAAAAACTGCATCAACATTACATTCCACAATTTTTTTTCATTCTAACATACACATTCTGGTTTAGTTGAAATAGTTATGAAACATAATTTCATATTTTTTTTTTTACTAAGGTTAGCTTTTAAAAATTGAGCATAAAAGTGGATTTTTTGTGTAATTTGGCATTTAAAAAAATCAACAGTTGAAAAATGTCACGTATGGCTTGAAATATTTCTGCAAGGTTTGTGAACATGCTAGACAAAAGGCCTTACGATACATCCTTTTTAAGGCATGCGCACTACATTATTGCAAGAACATGTACAAGTTTACCCCTGAAAAAAAGCTGCTTCTGAGAGCTTATTCTTGCAGATAAAAGTTTCAAGTTAAGTCTGACTTGAGATAAGAGTTTAAATGCCATAAAAAAAGCTCAATTTAAATCTTCCTTTATATTACGAGCAAATAACTGTTATCAACTATAATAACACACCAGCAATCATGCAACCCAAAATTTTACATAAGGTACAAAGAAGTTGCAAAATGTGTAGGGTAAGGTAGTTATCAATGAGACACTTTTAGTTTTCAACTTTCAACGCTTTTGGTATTTTTTTCATCAGCATGTTTTAATGAGCTTTTTGCTGCATTTTCTTTCATTTGAAGTGTTTTTACATTGACCAAAACATGAGATTGATCCGACATCTACAGCCAGAGTCTCTTTGAAGACGCACTTGGCAGGAACAATGAGACAGCTGGGGAACAATGAGAACTCTACGAAAATCAATACTTTTCCAGTAAAACATCATCTTTTTGTATTGTTCCATTGCAGGAGGGTTGCCTTGAAAATTTTAAAGTAAATTTTTCAACTTGAAACTTTAATTAACAAAAGTTATACTCAGAGCCGTACCTTGTGTCTACGGCGCCCTTGGCGAATCATCAATTTGGCGCCCCACCCAAAATTACAAGCATTTTGATAAACTGGTTTTATTTTTCAATGATTGCCTCAATGAGTTTTGATTGTATAATTGCAATTGGAGACCTTGTGATGGTTAAAATCATAAACACAGTATTTTTATTGTTTTATTTTTCAAATTGATTTGAGATAGGTTGAATTGAAAATTTATTGAAGGAATTAAGTTGGCTGAATATTTTCTCAGATTTCATAAAATCGGTTCTGTTTTTCTTAATTTATTTTTCAGACAAATGCACAGAATTGAATACTCAATCCTGATGAGTTTTAATTTCGGTGTAATTAGAAAAAAAATCCTTCTTCAAAATTATGAAAAATAATAAGTATAATTTTTCAACATGCAGCGGCAGAACCGAATCCCGTCAAAATCAATTAATGATCATTCAAAATCCAGCGCAATTCATGATGAAACTTATTTTAATTATAATAATAATTGGTGAAAATATGAAGATAAATAATTTTTATTATTTTTATAGATTCGCCCATACTATGTCTGGAATATATTTTATGTTTTTTTTTTGTTAAATTATGTTGTTCATTGATTTTTTTTTCATTCATATTTTTAAATTTATTTTTAAATCATAAAATTTAATTCCATATTCTAGAAAATTGTTTGTTTTTAAACAAAGCTTCAAAGCAAAAAATCCATTGGTAAAATCGCATGCAAAAGCATGCACATCACCTTCGTCAAAATAAACACTTAATATTACACACTGCATGTACATTTTTTGCAAACACAAAAAAAAGTTGCAACCGACGGGATTTAAACCCAAACATCAACACTAAGGACTGGCGCCTTAGCCAACTCGGCCATCAGACCGATGAAGAATGGAAAGGATAAACGTATATATGAGCTTGATATTTCGGTCAAGTAGGTTTCCAAGGCTACATATTTCAGGGTGTAATATTACATAAAATTTCATAAAATAATGCAAAATTCATTTTACAACCAGGCCTTTTACACGCAGCTGGATTACTACTTTTTTTTGCTGTATGTATGAATATTTCCTATTTGTTTGGTTTTAACTGAAACTATTTTTTCTGAAAATAAAGTTCTAAATAGTTTCTCATTGTCAGAGCTATTAAGACGATTAAAAAAGTAAATGTGTAAATTTTGGCGAAATAACACTTGAACAGTAGCGTGGCTCACGGATATATAAAAAAGACAAAAATGTTTAATTTTTAGTGCCTCAAATGGAATTTGCAAGTACTATAGTGTCAGAAACTATCCTGAAATTTTAAGCGAATTTGGTTAATGTTTAGTTGTTCCACTCTAGTCCTGAAGTTATAATTAAACTTAAATAAATTTAATTAATTCATTTTTCACATTATAACACATCTTCATGAAAGTTTTCCTATACCCTTTGATTTTTTCTCAAATTAGAGGTTTCTTATAGGTTTTGAACCGGGGAACAACTTTGTAGAACATCACAAATTTTTAGAGCACTTTATATTGTTTTTCCATACTCCAAAAAATATCCTGTATCTTTTCACGATCAATTTCTAGCGCTTTACGATGTTTTACAAAGTTGTTCCTTCACCCATACGGCGATCGCATGATTGTGATGCATGGCGGCATGAAAGTATATCAGAATCTGCATGAAAACTGTCCTCATGCATTTTTTGCGATATAGGGGTGTGACATTTTTGCCCGTTATCGACAATTATCGACATTACCGACGGCTTTTTGGTTGTATTTCACAAAAAAAAACCCTTAACAGAACGAGGATTGAACCACCAACTTCTTGGTTATTGGTCCGACACGCTACCACCGCGCCATGGACGCTTGATGAAATGTGAGTGAAAGAGCACCAACATATTCTTCTCTTTGGTGTGTTGATCTTGGACGGGCCAGCTTTATATGTGTTGGTGAGAACTGCAGATCGCTGAAATAGGGACGTGGTGTACATCGTGCTGCCACCTGGTTTTTTTAAGCGCAAGAGTGGAAAAGTGCTGAGTCATCGTCTAAAAATAGACGGCGTCCTATCTCGCCCAGCAAAATGAAGTCGATAAAGTAGTCGGTTTCGATGAGAAAAAGTGGAAAATGTGGTCTAAAAATAGCGACGCCATCCCCCTATGTTTACACGCGGGCAAAAATGATCTACGGGCTTGCTGCAAAAAATGTTATAAAATGTGACATTTTCTGCAGCAAATCCACTGTTGCAGATTTTGAGATATATATTTCCTTTGGGTGTTGGATCAAAATCTGTAAGAAACCTAAGAATAGGAAAATTTGATAAGGTTTTGAGAAACTTTCTCTAAGAAGAGGTTAAAACTGAAACATTCCCAAAGTATTTTTTTTGAAGTTCCATACTAACTTCAGGTCAATGGTGAAAGTACTAATCCACAGAGTAAGACAGAGTTCGCACTGCCTCTTGATTTTTGGTTCAACTTGGTGGTACATCGCAGGTACATCGCACGCCTACTACCAGCAAACCTTATGGAGCCAACAAATTTGATGACATTTCTTCGGACTGGGCACTCTGGGTTACTCTGTGACTAAACCTTAACCAAATACACAGTAAAAAAAATCTTTGTAAAATCGCATGCAAAAGCATGCACATCACCAACATTAATTTATTTTTCTTTTGTACATGCTTATTATGTACACGTTTTCGCATACAATATAACATGCTTTTGCTCACAAAGGTGATGTGCATGCTTTTGCATGCGATTTTACCATCGGATTTTTTGCTGTGTACGCTCAAAAATTCAGGCTAGCTTTTGGGGCCATATTGCTCTAAAATTCCGGTATAGACGTTCGAAATTGAATACTTTTGTCTTTTTCATATAACCGTGAGCCACGCTATTAATCAATAAATTGTGAAAAATCTAAGTGTGTAGACATTTGCCAACACCGGTTAAGCTGAAAATAGAGAATGAGATTCAGAGAAGCTTGTGTGTTCTGTAAAACATTTTTTTTTTTCTTGAAAATATATTGTTGATTTTATTGATGAAAATTTACAGCAGTTTTCCTATTTCAAAACTCTAGTATTTCGAAAAAGCATAGGCAAATTTCAATGCACGAAGTTGCTTATAAAAGGGAAATAGTGCTGAAACAGTCTAAATTTTAAAACAAAAATTATGTGTTTCAATGCTAAAATCTAGAGTATTTTTAAAGGTTCTATCCTATAAACAAAATATTCATTTTTAGCTTTTTGGATGTTTCTTGATACCTCTGATTCAAGGCGCTTTGAAAAACACTCAAAAAGCAAAAAGTCTAAATTTGGTTTATAGGACTACTTCAAAAAAAAATCTAGAAATAATTTCTATTTTAAAGAAGTTTATAATATGACAACAACGTGAAAAAACATACAGTTGGACAATATTTTAGTCTGGAAAGTATGGCTTAAACTTCATTGTATAACGGTCTAAACTTTAACGCTGTATTAATTTTGAAAAGCTCTTTTATAACTCCTTGATCTATCTGCCACTTCAGCGCCCTGCCCCTTTTTTGATGACAAATTAAATTTAGCATTAAATGTAAATTTTCAAGAACACTTCGGTAGAAATATTCATACAATTGATTTTGACGCCCCTAAATCATTTTTTTATTATATGCTAAACGAAATTATCTAGTAATTTGTAGTTATACTTTATATTTTGGCACCCTTTCTCTTTTAAATTCCTAATGAGGATGTTATAACTGACATTAAAAATAAGTACAATCACCGATTTCGGCGCCCCCCAAAGGTCTTGCGCCCTTGGCGGTCGCCAACTGCGCCAACCTCTAGGTACGGCGCTGGTTATACTAAAAAGTATTTAAATTTTGTAAAATCCATTTATTTATACCAAAAAATATTATATTTTTGGTTAAATAGAGTTAAAACTTAATAAATATGCCAAAAAAATATTTTCAATTCATATATTGAAAGATTTACATAGATTTTGAAAACTTTAATGAAGAAAAATCAAAGTGTCTCATTACCCATGGGCTGAAAAGAGTGGGGAACAATAAGACAGCCCTGGATTCTGAGTGTATTCTGAAATTTGATCAAATCTAATTAAAGGACATTATAACCTAACTTATGCCCTATGAAATGACGAAAGAAATTTAAAGAAATATTAGTTTTGGTGTTAATGGCAGCCTACGAGCGGAAAAGTAATTTTTGTCCATAATTTACTTTTACATCCCAGAATCAAACATTTATGAATAACTTTGCAAGGAGGTACCCATAACCGATGTCAATATTATGGCAGACATGTATCCAGTAGACACACCTTTCCCCTAAATATGATTGGTTGAAACTACGACTTGTGAGAGCCATTTTATCATTGTTCCCGTGTTTCATTGATGACTACTCTATCCTACAGATGCTTATGTTTTATAAATGTTTGTTTATGAAGATAAGCTTTGATTATACTTTTCTACAAATCGTGTTTCATTCTTGTATTGATTGAAAAAATACTTCTAATTAATAAAAAAAAACACATAAATAGAATAAAAATGATTGCATTACCTTGTTCATGTTGATTCACTTTAGTGCAAACACTTTTCCCACCATTCTACAAATTCCAAGCAAGGTTCGGTTTCGTTAGAGTAAGTGGGGAGAAAAAAAATCATTTATAATCTTATTACAATGAATAAAATATGACTGGATAAAAATTATCTGGAATTTTAAAATTCAAATATCTCAAACCAAAAAAATGTAAAATATTTTCCGCTTGATTTTTTTATTCGTTTATCAATTTCTTTACTCTTTACAAACATCACATGAAATAAACAACTTAATAAATGTTTAATATCTAAAATTATGATTGTATAAGGCCGTTGCAAATATTTTTTGAAGTTTATGTTCCCCGATTCTGATCAAGAGAAGAGGGGGGCGGGTGACAAAAAATAAAAAATAAAATTATAAATGAAATTACTTGCAACGGTGTCAACTTTGTAATGCAAAAAGTGTTTTTTGAATGCATTATACATCTGTCCAGTTTTTTTGCAATCATTAATTTCCAAAATTTCTAAGTATTAACGAAAATTTTATTTTGTGCGAGAAAAAAATAATTGCGGTGCTGTGCATTGAAATTTCATAAAATTTCCAAATATTTTTAAACGTGCCCAAACATGCTTTTAAGAGGCATTTTAGATTCTATTTCCATTGAATTTTTGATGTTTTTTTTTTTTTTTTTTGAAAAAAATATTTGTTTGCCCCCTGACCAATTTTAAAGGGGGGGGACATAAACTTTGAAAAATATTTGCAACGACCTAAATAGTGATTCCATGCATTCAAATTATCAAAGCATGAAGATTGAGTGAAGTTTGAAACGCAAAGCAAACTCAAACTAGCCTTACAACTTTGGCACTACTCGTCATCCCAACTGACAGCGACTCCCAACGATTGTTGAAGGTACGACACTATTATCGCACTGTCACACTTTTCTCCCCCGAACCATCAACAATTTGGGTGAAACAAAAAAGAATCGAAAGGGTGGTGGATTTGGGGACCATTTTGGGCAGCATTAGCGTGGCGCCTCGCAGACGAGCGCCCCAAATATTTCGCATCTTTCTCTCGACGGAACCGATCCGTTTTGGAGACTTGGGTTGATTTTCTTCGTTAGTTTTCCTTCTGTTTTTATTTTTTGATGGTACGCCTGGTTGGCGTGGTGGAAAGTTGGTGTGAGGTTTTCGTAACAGCAGATATGAAGTGTAGGACGAAGATGTGTTGTGACCGGTTCATTTGGGAAGACTTTGGTTTTAAGTTGGCAGATGCCTCAAAATCAGATGAACTTAGAGTATTGAATAACACATCACATAAGTTTATCGCAAAAGAACTAAGTAACTTTAATAATATCAATAACAAACAAGGTACACCCAAAGTTAAAGAACGAGGGGATAGTTCTCACGAAAAGAAACGTGAGGAAAGTGCTATATTGCGAGAGTATAGTCCTCTCGCGTGTTCATTCGTTCATTGGAACAGTTCATCCTATGAGTGGCTTATATGGACAAACGACCGCCACCGAACCATGGTGGCCCATACGGCAAAGGCACGGTTCAAAATGCCGAAGGTCTTGGGTTCGAGTCTCGGTACCGGTACTTTTTTTTTGATAGATGAACTTTTTTGGAAAATGAACCATGAGTAAAGTACTCTCGGTAATTTCGGGATATATCCTCTCCGTCCGCACACAGTACCATTTTACTACCGAATCGTGCTCTTTATCCTCTCGTATGCCGATGCCCAGTTCTGCACCCAAAATTCAGAGTCGAGATAATCGTTCTCTCAAAATTTATTGAGGGCTCAGTGCCAAAATCGATAGAATAATGGTACCAACTCACACCATCATAACAAATGAGTTCATTCGTTAGTTGAATCAATAAATCTCCAACAAGTGTCATACATCGACTTCTGACTTCTCCTTGGTCACCAAGCTGTGGTGGCCGAGGCAGCTAAGTCATTGGATTGATTTGTCAAAGGTCTCTGGTTCGATTCCCGTTGTCGACACTTTTGGTTTTTTGTTTGACGGATGAACTTTTTTTAACCTCGAGAGAATAGTTCTATCGCCCATCTCGCGCTGTGTTCTCTGCGTCCGTGAATGGTACCACTATTCTCTCGACTCGAGACCATCATTCTCTCGGACTAGCGCTGCCAGTTTTGGGTGTGGGTGTACGAAATTCCAACGAAGAATCTATCTATCGATATAAAGATCCCCAAAACGGTGTTATACCCACTCCAAAATGTTTATTTAGCAATTCTAAGGTATTGGCATTTAGTTGAATTAAAAGTTTGAAAAATTAAGTTTAGATAAGCTTTATATAGAATTTCCAGAGTTATATAGAGCAATTCCATGCCAAATAGGGAATCGGTTGTACCCGACCCTCTCCGATTTCAATGAAACTTTGTAGACATGTTATCCTTCGCTTATATAAGCCATTTTTGTGTATATGGAGCCAGTTCCACTCGATAATGACATTTGAGAAGGGCGTAAGTGTTTTAAATATTTTTGTAATTCGTAATTTAAATATTTCTGTATTTCGAAGCCGTTGCATCGTATCAAAAAGTGGTCAAAGACAAACTTGTAGGAAATTTGACGGGCTTTTCGATAAAAATACACTGAAAGAAAAAAACACCCAACTTTAATGAGATTTTTTTATTTTTAAGTTCAAAAGTCATATTTGAGGGGGAGCCCACGATTTTTTTTCGTTCAAAATTTTTGTGAAGATAGCCTAAGATGTTACAAAAAGACTCACGAAAAATGCAGGATGGAGCAACTCACCTAAAAAAATACAAAAATCATTTACTGAAACTGTTTTTTTGAAAAGTGCTCTAAACGTCAAAATTTTCAAAAACCGAATACGGGAATCGATTCTCCAGACAATTTTACATAAAAGTCTCCATATTGACCATTGTCCTAAGTCCAATCCTTGTAAAGTTACAGCGGTTTTAAAAATAAAAATGAAGAAAAAATAGGTTTTTTGATGGTTTTTGGCAATTTCTATATGACAGACTTGATTTTTCAGTCTCGTAAATATTTTTACCGGAAAGCTCGTCCAATTTCCCATCAGTTTGTCTTTGACCACATTTCAATTGGATGTATGGGCTTACAGATATAAGCTAATTTACTATCCAGGTTACTATACTACACTGAAAAAATATGATGTTTTCAATTATGAGCAATGTAATTAGCTTATATCTGCAAGCTCATACATCCAATTTAAATGTTGTCAAAGACAAACTTATGGGAAATTTGACGAGCTTTCCGGTAAAAATATTTACGAGACTGAAAAATCAAGTCTGTCATATAGAAATTGCCAAAAACCATCAAAAAACCTATTTTTTCAACATTTTTATTTTTAAAACCGCTGTAACTTTACAAGGATTAGACTTAGGACAATAGTCAATATGGAGACTTTTATGTAAAATTGTCTGGAGAATCGATTCCCGTATTCGGTTTTTGAAAATTTTGACGTTTAGAGCACTTTTCAAAAAAACAGTTTCAGTAAATGATTTTTGTATTTTTTAGGTGAGTTGCTCCATCCTGCATTTTTCGTGAGTCTTTTTGTAACATCTTAGGCTATCTTCACCAAAATTTTGAACGAAAAAAAAATCGTAGGCTCCCCCTCAAATTTGACTTTTAAACTTAAAAATAAAAAAATCTCATTAAAGTTGGGTGTTTTTTTCTTTCAGTGTATTTTTATCGAAAAGCCCGTCAAATTTCCTACAAGTTTGTCTTTGACCACTTTTTGATACGATGCAACGGCTTCGAGATACAGAAATATTTAAATTCCGAATTACAAAAATATTTAAAACACTTACGCCCTTCTCAAATGTCATTATCGTGTGGAACTGGCTCCATATACACAAAAATGGCTTATATAAGCGAAGGATAACATGTCTACAAAGTTTCATTGAAATTGGAGAGGGTCGAGAAAAAAGTACCTGAAAAATTCCTGTTTTGGGCTGGAATTGCTCTATAAGCTTTTATACTAAGTAGTTAGTAAACTTTATATTCAATTCAAATTATTTTTTTCATCAGTCAAGGATACCTATTTGGAGTTGGGAGATTGGATTTATGGTGATTTGTCAACAAATAACTTTATTTATGTTAATTTTTCGAAAGGTGTACAAACTTTTTTTTGCACTTTTTTTGATTTCTGTAATAGTAGGGGAGAGTGGGGAGACTTGATCCCCGGGGAGACTTGATCCCAAGCCTGTATCTCGTCAGCATGTGGGTAAACAATTAGTTTTGTTCTGGAAAGTTGTGCGAAATTGACTAAAACTCATTGTAGAAAACAAAGAAAAAAAATAAAAAATGTTTAGATTGAGTTACACACATTTTTCAAAGAAGTGCTGCAAAAAACTTCCAAGAGATTTTTTCATTTGTTTTGATAAGTATAGAAACTACTCAAAAATTATTTAAAAAAATATTTTATATACATGAATTGTTTGATAAACATATCAAATCCAAAACCCTTACGCATTCGACGTTAAATTTATCGTCATACTATTTCTACAATTAATTGTTTAAAAAAGTGCGTTTAGGGAGACTTGATCCCTGCATTTTTACAGTCACTGGAATCAGCCTAAAGATGAAATAATTGGGCTGGGTTTTTGTACATAGGTTCCTTTAGTATTTTTGTACATAACTTACTGCAGTTTGAACCATTTTTCAAAAGTTTTGTGAACAAAAATTACCAGCTTTTGTAAACATGCTCAATTTTTTTTCTAAAAAAGATAATTTTAAGTTTTTAAATATTTTGCATGCTAAACTTGTTATATTTTGAACACAAACGTACAGGTTTAATGTTAAATTGCTGTAACTTATAGAAAAATAAAAGTTTGGATGAATAAAAAACATTTTGCTTAAGATTTCTTCAAAATGTTGAAAGGGGGATCAAAATACCCCCAACATTTTGAAAACGCCGGTTTAAAATATTATTTTAAAACGCTTGGCATGAGTCGAAGAGTTTATCTGATGAAATACCCTTATCAGCCAAACATAGTTGAATGTTTAAGCTTTCAATTCATGCAAAAAGATCATAGTTTTGTGAGAAATTGACAGAGTTATGTGCGATACAAAAAAATGGGATCAAGTCTCCCCACTCTCCCCTATTTGTTATAGAACTTTTTATAAAAATCATCTTTTCATGACCTTTTTGTAGCAAAATGTTCGGTATGAGTTTCTGAACAAAACGTAGTACTAGGTTTCTGTCAAACTTTAAATAGTGCCCAAGGGGTGTAAATACTTTTTTTTCATACTGTTGATGAAAAATACGTTTTTCCAGAATTCTGAGTACGCTAGTACGTTTTTCGAATGCTCAAAAATAAAATTGAGCTTGGATTTGTGACAAGGGATAGAAATTATCCCAAAGGACAAACTTAACGTAAATCGAAGAGGGGTCTGGGCAACACCTGTGTGAGTTGGCGAATAAATACCCTGACTTCATATATAGCATTTCTTCTTAAATGGTTTGAATTAAATGATTGGTATAGAATACTAATAATCATATATCATGTTGCACTTTAAAATTTTGAAGAAGAAAAAACAACGCATCTTAACGACGCTCGGATTGAATGACAACTTTGGCATCGATGACATCTCCAGGATGATTTGTCAAAATACCTTTGGCGCCTGGCCATCTCGTTTGAATCTCGCGGCATGTAGCGCCGATGTCAACATCCACTCTCAAACATTTATGGGAGAAGAGACCTGTCAATCCTAGCACCCAACATCGCGCTTTTCACGTGCTTCTTCCTGTCTGTATGTTCTCTCTCGCTGGACCTCGCTCATCGCTCTCGCATTTTCTCCATATTTTTGAGCTCTATTTTCGCTAAATTTTCATCCTCTTTCTCTCTCTCTCGGGGGGAAAACTCGCTCTCCCTAGCAAGGAGCCGTCCGGAAAGCTTCCTGCTCGCCAGTCCACGCCGTACAACTATCCGCGAAAGCACCGTTTTTTCCTCGACACGCTGCGCGCTGTCTCTCGGACACACACCGTTTGACACCCCCCCCGTAACTCACACTCACACTGTAACTGCATACACACACACACGAACAACTCTCACACAAACACCGATTCACACACATACACACTTTGAGTTTTTGAGTTTGAGGTCCTGTGAGCAGACGAGACACACACGATTTCGTGAAAGGATAAAAAGAAGTTCGCTTTTTTCGCCGTGCAATTTTCGTTTATCGAGATTTTTCACCGGAAAAACGAGGCAGGAGAGCGAAAAGCAAGAAGAAGGTATTCTTTTGCTGGGTGAAATTTTCAGTGGAGTGCATTTTGAGTGTAAATATTAAGTAGTGAAATGAAGCGAAAAAGCTGGGGCATCCCTTAAGTTAGGCTCGGGCGCGGGTGTATTTGTGTAAAAGTGTGTGCGAAGGGAAGCTGCGTTGGAAGGAAAATCTTCTCAACCACGACGACGCGACGACCGTGGCAAAGTGGAAAAAACGGTGAAAATGGGAAAATGAGATGTCCTGCAGGCAAAATGGTGCTTCGCCCCCTCGTGCGCCGAATGAAAAAGCAAGGATCTGGCCAAATTTATATAACTACCCTTAACACGCGAGCGACCTGAGGAGTGTGTATGTCCTTAAGTGGTTCCTTCCACGGGAGGGGGTCGTTGAAAACGAGGTGAAAAATCGGTGTGAACCCCACCAAGAAAATGACTGGAAAAACCTCCGAATCGTCGATGCAAAAATCTACAAACTACAGACTTCCTGTGGAATTAAGGGGGGGGAGGGGGTCCATTAGGAGGGTGGCACCACAGATTCAACCATGCGATAGTGGAGTTAAACCCTTCACGATGACGACGACGGCGGCGGTTCCAGACCCGTGACTCCACCACAATTCCCACCTGGGGTCGGGACCGGGATATTCCTGAAAAGTGAGGGAGGGGGAGAGTCGACGGTGGAGGCTCCCAGCAAATGAATAAATCAATAAATTTGCATTTTCTTCAGCCGACAGACAGCACTGGCTGGCTGACTGGTGTCTTGGGAGGCATTGGGGGCGTGTGAAAAAAACAGCCTGATAACGTGCCTTTTTAAGTACCGACTCTTATCGGAGGACGAAAATCTATCGTTTTGTATCGATTTTGAAGCTAGATTTAGGGAACATGAGAGGGAAGTCGCTGGGTTGAGGGTTTTTAAGGGATGAGCTGAGGTTATATTTATGTAGTTGGTAGAAAAAAAAATTGATAACATGTTATGCAAAATCACCAATATTCAGTTAAGGCATTTTTTTTCCTTTACTCATTGTAGTTCAAATGAATTCTTTCTTTTAAATACTTTTGACTTTATTGAAAAGGTAAAAAAGTACTTCAATTAACTTTGCACCAAAAAATCCATGACAAGTTCAAATAACGCCTTTACAAAAAAAACCATTACTATTATTTTGCGAATACTTCTTTTTTGGCAACACTGCTTATGTTTGTTTACATCCAAGTTTGTGTCGCGTATACTTTTTAATCGATTTACGTTTGTAAATTCGCGTTTTCGTCCAATTTTCTTAATTACCATTGATCCTGAGTGACCGTTCTGTGACGATCTGTTGGAGTACAGTGCATTGATTGCGGTTTACCTGTATGCTGCCGTTGTGAAACATCATCACTCCCGACCCGTACAAGATGGCCACCGAGTGCAAGACCTGTGAGGTGGAAATCACTGGGATCGAGAAGATGGTCTGCCGTAGTTGCGCCTCGGCATTTCACCGGTCGTGTATCGACGGCCTCAATCGTACCGCATTTGAGGCCATCGGAAAGTTCCAGAAAAACTGTTACTGGCTTTGTGATGGCTGCGCAGGTCGTTTCGACCAATTCGTACAGTCGATGGATGTTGATGAAGATTCGGGTCAAGCGACTGACGTCGCTAAGCTGAGTGAAGCGGTTGACAAGCTCAGCGGTATCGTGACCGAGCTCTCCGGTCAGCTGAAGGAAAAGAAGGTTGAGCAGAGTTACGCTAACGTCGTTTACCCGGGCTCAAAACGCGAACGAGAGGACGACGAAGAAAAGGAACCTCCGGCGAAGGTCAAACCAGTCTGCGGAACGCGCACGATCCAGCACCAGATCAAAACAGTGGTCAGTGAAAGGGATTTGTTCTGGGTGTACCTTGGTCGTCTAGATCCCTGTCATACCGACTTGGAAATCGCCGAAATGACCCAGGAATGTCTTGAGCTCTCTGAGCTACCCAAAGTGCGGAGACTCGTGAAAAAAGACGCAGACATCTCCAAGTTGTCCGTCGTGTCGTATCGAGTGCTGCTCCCAGACGACTTGCGGGATGTCGCACTTCAAGCGGATACTTGGCCAACGGGAGTTGCGGTTCGGGAGTTTGACTTCGATCTAGGACGGTCTCCTAGATTTCGCCGATTGTGAGCTGTTCGAATGTTCCAGACATCTCATCTGTGTTGCTGTCATGGGACGTTTTACCAAAAGCCGTTTGGAAGTGCCCCGTGCCCCCGTCACAGTTGAGCCAAACCACCATCATCAAACTATTTTTCCGGTTCAGCTGCACGTCCCGGCCCTGTGTTCGGTCACGGCAACGGGGCCTTCCAAGCTGCCACCTCAGGCAAGTACACTCATCCGTTAAGAACCTCACCGCGCCCTGATGCGTTGTCACTTTCTAGTAAGCTGCGATCCGTCGACGAAGAAATGCTAGCAGTCGCCGAAAGATGTGTCGCTGATGGTCCGGGACGCATGTACCGAGGCATTGAGGTTGAACCCCGCTTTCCCGTCACAGCCGTGCCCTTCACCACCAACACGCTTTCCTGTTTGAGTTCGAGCCAGCACAGTCGTCCCGGCCCTGTGAACGGGACCAGAAGCGGGGTCAGCCGCGCACTGCTTTCAGGCAAGTACATGTGGTTTCCCAGAACTATTCTGCCACCTGATGTACCCGAGGTTTTCAGCCAACGCTACGTGCCCACTACCGAACCGCAACCACGACTTGCAGACAATTCAGCATTCTCCGTCCCGGAACAGGATTGTACATTTCAATGTGCACGTGCTGAAATAGCTGATCTGCCGGACCACGTGGATTTTCCCTGCTTCCCCGTCACAATTACGCCGTTCATCACATGGGACCGCCGTTCAGGAGCTTGTTGATCTGTCATCTAATGATGACTCAATTATTGTAACCGGCGATTACAACTTACCGCATCTTGCATGGACCTTTGACGTGGACGTAAACGGTTTCATTCCGTTGAACGCATCTACGGAACAAGAGCTGGCGCTGACCGAAAATGTTGTTGCAACGGGACTCCTCCAAATCTGCTCGCTGGCTAATGTCAACGGAAGAATCCTCGACCTTGCGTTTGTCAACGATACGCTCTCAGTCGAACTGATCGAGCCGCCCAAACCGATCCTCAGAACGGATCGTCATCACAAGCCGTTCATTCTTCGGGTGGACTACCCCGATATCCCAGGCGTGGCAACGAGAATCGAGGATGCTGAGCCGGATTTCAGTCGCTGCGACTTTGACCGTGTCACCGAATCCCTCAGCAGCATTGACTGGGATGACATTCTGCAAGATCAGGACGCCAATACTTCGACTACGATCTTCTACGACGTCCTTTACGAAATCGTGCGACAGTTCGTTCCCTCAAAGCGTGTCTCACGCAACCGGACTGAGAAGCTTCCATGGTGGAATGCTGATCTGCGAAATCGTCGGAACATTCTGAGGAAAGCACGTAAAAGATTGTTCAAAGCCGGCACACCAGAAAATCAAACCGCTGTCGACCGTCTGGAAATCGAGTACGAATTGCTGCAAGACTCACTCTTTCGCGATTACTTGAATCGGGTGCAAGTGGACCTGAAAGACAACCCATCGTCATTCTGGAAATACGTGAGGAGCAGGAAACGTACCAGTGTCCTTCCAACAAGGATTTCGCTCAACGGTTCCACCGCTGAGAATCCGGAGGACGCTGCAAACGTCTTTGCCGACTTCTTCAGTAGCGTGTACGAGGCGGATGCACCTTCTGCTTCGAACGATTATTTGAACGACCTTCCAACATATGATGTCGATTTTCCTCAACCAGAATTCTCACAAGCAGAAGTAAAATCCGCCCTGGACGCTGTCGATCCATCGAAAGGTGCCGGTCCTGATCGGCTCCCACCTTCCTTCATCAAACGGCTTTCTGAGCATTTAGCTAAACCAGTCAGCGTAATTTTCAACCGCTCTCTGTCTGAAGGAACTTTTCCCGATGAATGGAAACTTGCAGCGATCACACCCATTCACAAAACCGGTAGTACTACGGCTGCTGAAAACTACAGGCCAATCTCCATCCTGTCCTGCCTGCCCAAAGTTTTCGAGGTGCTTATCCACGAGGGAATGTACTCTTCCGCCCAGGTAGTAATTTCCGAGTTCCAGCACGGTTTTGTCAAAAAACGGTCCACGGTATCCAACCTGATGGCGTACGTCAGCGCACTGAATGAAAACCTCGAAAAGTTCAAGCAAACTGACGCGATCTACTTCGACTTCGCCAAAGCGTTCGACAAGGTACCCCACACGCTTATTATCGCTAAGTTAGACCGGCTGGGGTTCCCAAGGTGGCTGACAGCATGGATCCGTTCGTACCTTTCGGGGCGGTTTGGCTACGTCCGTCTCGGTGGCGTCCAATCGAGGAATTTCCCGATTCCATCCGGAGTCCCCCAAGGAAGCCATCTGGGACCGCTGATCTTCATTCTCTTCATCAACGACATCTGCCAAAGGTTGCAGTCTCAAAAACTGCTGTATGCTGATGACTTGAAGATCTTCCGTACCGTGGCGTCCACCATTGATTGCGTCGCTCTTCAACAGGACATCGACGCGATTCAGGAGTGGTGTAATCTCAACGGAATGAAGGTGAACCCCAGCAAATGTAAAAGCATCAGCTTCACCAGATCACCCGCTCCAATTCGGTACGATTACACCTTCGACCGCCACGAAATGGACCGCGTCTGCTCAATCAGGGATCTCGGTCTGCTGATCGACCGCAAGCTGAGCTTCTCGGAGCATGTCTCTTCCACAACAGCTAAGGCGTTCGCGTTGCTTGGATTTCTGCGTCGCAACACTGCTGAGTTCGAGAACATCAATGCCCTTAAAGCGCTCTACATCACCATGATTCGAAGCATCTTGGAGTACGCTGTGCAGGTGTGGGCGCCGCACCACGCTAATCAACGTGATCGCTTGGAGAAAGTTCAGCGCCGTTTCACTCTTTATGCCCTTCGCCGTCTGCCTTGGAGGAACGGCGTTTGGCGGTCGAGCTACAGCGACAGATGCACCTTGCTGGAAATGGTGTCACTAGAAAAGCGGCGAACCTTTCTTCAACGGATGTTCGTCTTCGATGTTCTGACCGGTCGCATCGACTGCCCGCAACTCCGAGAAGAAATCACGGTGCATAGACCAACGCGGACGCTGAGGAACCAGCCCCTTCTGAGGATTCCCTTCCATCGTACTCTATATGGATACAACCGACCAATTGACCGCTGCTGCCGAATTTTCAACTCCGTATCTGACGAGTACGAGCCTAGCATGACCAGAGAACGTTTCAAACGAAAAATTCTAGCTCTTTGATGCGATGTGATTTTTTTATGTTATTTGACTGTTTAATTTTATGTTAGTTTTTAAGATATTCAGTCTGTGCGACTCTGGTCGAAGACGGTGAACAATAAACATAAACATAAACAAACATAAATCCGGGAACGATTATATTTATTATTATTTTTTTATATTTGGCTCAAAAAGCCATATGCACTATGCAGCCATATGACAACTGTATAATATTTGAAAAAAAAATATCTAAATTTCAAAATATTAAATAAATCTAGCCTTTTGGTTCTGAGTCGAATGTTTACATTAAGTTAGGTCTAGCAAGTGTATTTGAGTAGTTCAATTTCATGGTCTTTCATAAGTTAGAAGACAAAAGGTACGCATTTATATCTTGAACTAACTATCTACCAAAACTTTGTCTAGCCAAAAATCAAATACTCTTGCACAATATAGCGGATTTTAGACACTACAATCGAATAAAATGTACATAACATGAATGTTTATTTTGCATATTTTTTGAATTTGTATTATATTTCAGGGGCAATTTACAACGCTCAAAACAAAACTTTTTTGATAGAAAATTGCACAAATAGAATGAAGGAGGGCGAATGGATAGGATCCACGTGGTTTATGGATGACCGCTTTCAAAAACAATGTGTCAAAAAACTAACTTAATCCACCTATTTGGTTAATGCCTTCCTCACTCTTTACAAACAGTGGGTGACATGATGGGGCATATACGTTTGGACACAAATTTCATCTATTTGTATTAGATCAAGAATAAACAAAAGTTCAGCTTTCATCTGCATTCAGAAGAATCAAAATCGGATTCAGGGGATCTGAGAACGACGCGACACAAAATTTGGCAAAATTTTACCACATACGAACATCACTCGATCTCCACGGAATTTATTTTCTCAAAATTCAAGGGTTGGAGATAGACAAGATGAATCGATAGAGCGTCGAAAATCAATGCAGTGTGATTTTTTGGGTGATTTTTCCGATTAATATTCATGCTGTACACTCATCCCTCATATTCGGAACAGTTTACAGATCGGCCAATGTTCAATAAATCATATAAAATCGATAATTGAACATAATGATTTGCTTTTACCTTCATGTGGAAGTTTTTCTTGCGATCTTTCGATTGATGTATAGACCGGCTGTACATTTTTACGATTTATATCAAGTTTTCGAAGAAAAACATTGACCATTGAAATCCACAAATTCGGAACACTTTTTTTTTACGATGTAAACAAACTTTTTTTTCTCTCCAGGTGTACATATTTTTTGCAAAATAATGACTTTGCACTTTGAAACCAATAGAACTCATGGTTAGTGATGTTTTATGAATGGTCTGATAACTTTTTTTGTGAAAATATCAGTTAAATTCAGGTGTTCCACAATTGTGGGAGACACAATAACATCCCACAATCATGGAACAGGCAATTTGGAGGCAGTATTTTGCTGCTCTGGATAAAATAGTCTTGAAATGCAGTTTTTGTTTGAAAAGTATTACTTTTACTGGTGAAATAGCAAGAGAATGTCCAAATAAAGGCCTTAAAAATAGCAGGGTCGGCAGAAAAGTTGCATTTTGCATTCTATTGACAAATTACCACAAAAGTGTTCCGAATTTGTGGGTGTTCCGAATATGTGGGATGACTGTATCGTCTTATTTACGAAGATGAAAATAACGTACGACATAAAGTAAAACCTATACCTTTCTTCAGTAAATAGCAAAAACACTATGATTGAAGGTAAAAGAAGCACAAAATCTCAACACTAATACTAATCAAGATCAATGCTTGTAAAATGCTACATAAAGCATGAGAGACAAAGTTTATTTTAAGAAAAAAGTAGCTCAAGCACGATGAATATTTAAACACATTTATTTAGTTCAGTTGTGGTTTCTCACTAAAAAATATAAGCAGTGTATTTTTTGCTATTTTTTGTCTGCTTTTCAAATTGGCGCGATTTAAAAAAATACTAAGGCCGATGCAACTATTAAAAAAAAGTTTATGTCCCTAGCTTCTGGCCTAGGTTGAAGGAGGGGGAGGCAAATAATAAAATTAAAACCATAAAAATTGTAAATAAATTGAAAATATTGTTTGGAAATGCATTGCACACCCGCGCAGTTGATTTGAAACATACAGTATGTAAAAAAAGTATAAGTGCACCCATTGGGCAACCCCTTTCTAAAGCAAAATTTTCGGCATGAGTTTCTGAACAAAACGTAGTACTAGGTTTCTGTCAAACTTGAAATTGTTCACATATGAGCAATTTTCTACCAAAACCGGAAATGGATTTTATTTGTATTTTTTGATTTGGCTCAAACTTTGTGGGGGCCTTCCCTATGACCAAAGAAGCTATTTTGGCAGCTGTCCATACAAAAATGGTATGTAAATATTCAAACAGCTGTAACTTTTGAGAGAATTTTCTGATCAATTTGGTGTCTTCCGCAAAGTTGTAGGTATTGTTGAGAACTTTTGAGAAAAAAATAGGTACACGGAAATTTTTTTTTGCAGATTTTTTAATCAATTTTTTTTTACTAAAACTCAGTTTCCCAAAAACCGTATTTTTTTATTTTCGAGATTTTTTGATATGTTTTAGGGGACAAAAATCCGCAACTTTTGAGCCATAGAGAAACATGGTCAAAAAATCTGCCGCCGAGTTATGAATTTTTGAAAAAAATGTGATTTTTGGAAAAAATCGAAGTTATATGCAAAAACAAGTTTGACATTACTTTTTAATGCAAAATTGAATTTGCAATCGAAAAGTACTTTACAGATTTTTTGATAAAGGGCTCAGTTTTCAAGATATAGCCACCGAAAGTTTGATTTTAGCGAAATATTTGCAGTTTTTCAATGTTTAAAAATAGTGACCATGAGTGACCATTTCTAAAAATATTTTTTTAGGAAAGTTCAGAAAATTTGCTATAAAATTGTCTAAGAGACATTGAAGATGGGACCTCGGGTTGCTGAGATAGAGCCGCTTTAAGAAAAAGAAACACGAAAATGGAAGTTTTCTAAGTCTCACCAAAACAACCCACCATTTTCTAATGACGATATCACAGCAACTAATGGTCAGATTTTCAATGTTAATGCATGAAACATTCCTGAAATTTTCCGATCTTTTTGAAATAAATATTTTGAATTTTTTTAAATCAAGACTAGCATTTTAAATGGGCGTAATATTCAATGTTTGGCCCTTTCAAAATATCAGTCTTGATTTTAAAATTTTCAAAAAAAAATTTTCGAAAAGATCGAAAAATTTTACGAATTTTTATGTATTAACATTGAAAATCGAACCATTGGTTGCTGAGATATCGTCATTAGAAAGTGGTGGGTTGTTTTGGTGAAACTTAAAAAAAATCAATTTTCGTGTTTTTTTTTTTTTTTTCTTAAAGCGGCTCTATCTCAGCAACTGTAGGTCCAATCTTCAATGTCTCTTAGACAATTTTATAGACAATTTTCTGAACTTTCCTAAAAAAATATTTTTAGAAATGGTCACTCATGGTCACTATTTTTAAAAATTGAAAAACGGCAAAAATGTTGCTAAAATCAAACTTTCGGTGGCTATATCTTGAAAACGGAGCCCTTTATCAAAAAATCTGTAAATTACTTTTCGATTGCAAATTCAATTTTGCATTAAAAAATAATGTCAAACTTGTTTTTGCATGAAACTTCGATTTTTTTCCAAAAATCACTATTTTTTTAAAATTCATAACTCGGCGGCAGATTTTTTGACCATGTTTCTCTATAGCTCAAAAGTTGCGGATGTCCCCTAAAACATATCAAAAAATCCTCAACAATACCTACAACTTTGCCGAAGACACCAAATTGATCAGAAAATTCACTCAAAAGTTACAGCTGTTTGAATATTTAAATACCATTTTTATATGGACAGCTGCCAAAATTGTATGGAGACTTGTATGGGTGAACCAATGACACAAAATAGCTTATTTGGTCATAGAGAAGGCCCCCGCAAAGTTTGAGCCAAATAAAAAAATACAAAAAATAAAAATGGTCGAAATCGGCCGATTTCGTAGAGAGCTGCTCATATGTGCATAGTGCCCAAGGGGTATAAATACTTTTTTTACATACTGTAAGTTTTATGAATATGTTAGATCAAAAATTCATTAAAATTCCAATAATTTTTCAACAAACCTGTTAAAATGATTCAAAATGCAGTGGAATTACTTTTAAATTGTTTTCTGCTGATTGCACTTATATTTCAATTGAACTTTTGCAGTTGCCTGAAAAAAAATCTGCCTAGTTTTCATTTGTTTTATTTATTTATTATGGAACCATTCTACCCACTGCAGTGAACTGTCTAAACACAAAAATATTATTTCTTAGGAACACAAAATACCGACGATCTCTTTTAATTTTTAATTTAACGGTGCATTCGAAGTAGCCATTTATTAAATTCCCCCATATGTTAACCATAAAAGTTGCTTTCCTAAACAATTTTGTTGCAAAATATTTTGTATAGCTAAATAAAGAACAATTTTCATTTAATTTGTTATTTCCTGGGAATGCCCGGAATAATGATTAGAAATGTCTCGTTTCCCGGAATTTCAATAACCCCAGGATATTGGATGCTCTATCTGGAACAAATATTACGCTTTAGGTAAAATTTTCACGAGGATTGTAGTGAATCTGGCCACCTGCTGGGTTCTTTTCCTAAATTTGGCATTTAATTGAATAATTAAAATTGCGGAACAAATATTAGTGGGCCAAACAGGCATTTCTATGATCCAATCTTACCCCCAGACAAAAATATTGTCAAAATTTGCTTAGAAATTCAAGGGTAGGGGAACGGAATCTAAATCCATCGTGCATCTTATGTGGCATACTAGCATTTTGAAGTTCAATTACAGCTTCCAAAAGGAGTTTTCAACAGAAATCGGGTGATAAATAGCTCAGTAAGAAGTGAGTGCAAGCAAGTTTATATCAAAGGTTTTGCAAAATAAGTTGGGAACAAAATAATAATCTGCATGTTAGAACTTTCCCTATTTGCGAGCACAAAGATTATGAGTACACAGAAAAAAAATCAATTCTCATAATCGTGAATTAAGTTCACGAATGTGAGAACCACGAAGGAATTTATTCATGAGTATGGCGCATTTGCACCATAAACGTTTTCGATTTCGAGAATTGATTTTTTTCCGTGTACATAAAAAAGTTACATAAAAATATAGGTCAGAAAAATCACCGATTTGGAATCAATTAAACTCATCGAAATTAAAAATTAGAAGAAACTTCAAAATTAAAACAAGTAGAATATTATTCCATCTCTATTCAGGTCACACGAAAACCATGTGGGGACCATCCATAAACCACGTGGACACTTTTTAGGGAATCTCAACCCCCCCCCCCCTTCGTGGACAATTGTTCATACAAAAAAAATCTTTTTTGTATGGAGCGTGGACAATCGCCATACCCCCCCCCCCCCCCTAAAGTGTCCACGTGGTTTATGGATGGTCCCGTGAGTTTCTGAGCATTTACACGCACCGTGCTCCTTGAAATGAAAATCTGAAGCAAACCCCCCTTTAGCAACAGTGAGCCTCCCTCACATGCAAGAAGGTTATAAAATCGGGAAACACTAGCTGAGTCAGTAAGTAAACCGTTTGCTGCCTTTGGTTGGCAAAAGGGTTGTTCACCCTCCCATCCTGAAAGTCACAACACAATGACATTAGGTTGGGCGTGAGAGGGACGCGGCGCCAAAGCTCACCAGAGGCCGGGATTAACGTTTGTGTGCTGCTGCTGCTGCTATAGGATGCCAACGACTAATAGGGGTGCTATAATTGCATAACACGGTCTCTCCTATGAGCTGATTCGAGGCGATTGAGGCTCCATTCTCGAACGGCCGGGTGGGGGGGGGACACTATATGGAAATGGAAATGAGGAGCCAGGATGGACCGACCAACCGGACGAACGAACAAAACGGAAACGAGTCTTTGGCGCTCCAGTTGTTTGGAAAGTGGTGGTACAGTGGTCCCTCGGATTGATGCATGATGTCATTTTTATGTGATGGTTATCATAGCTAAAATTGCCTGAAATGTTAATTTGGAGCAGAATCAAATCCACCTGATCCAGGTTCTCAACACCATGACAACAGTTTATTGCCAGCCCTTATTGATGACCCACTTTTAAAAGAGGATATGGGAAATTCTCCACGGTAGTCTCAAGTAAGTTTAACTTGTAGTTGAACGGTTTTTGACATGGTTACTAAGGCTATTGTTACTGAAAAAAGTCTTAGAGTAAAAAGAAGCAACTCAAAAAAGAAGTGGATTATGTTTACAGGACAACTGTACCAGGATCTTACACACGAGCCCGTTGAGGTCCAATCTAATCAGAATCGACTTTCTGCGTTGGGAATTGGTGCCGGGGAGCCCACCACCAGCAACAAAATAAAGAATATTGGATTGCCTAATCCCAATTCTAAAACAGAATATCCTCACAAAGAGCACCGAGAGCAAGAGAGCGAGCCTGGGAGCGAATTTCCCAATGAGCATGTGCAAAATTAGCCAACGCTCTCCGAGAGAAACGCTTCTCCGGCTCTCACAAACACAGCGGCGACAGTCGACAAAATAAAGGAGTCAACAGGAAGGATGGGGGGGTGCTCTTTTGGGTGGTGAAAATGAAAATCGAAAGGGAGAACACAACACAACAAACCGGCTCCACAGTCGGGAGGCGCCAGCGGCTCGTAAATTTTCTCGAGAGCTCACTTTACATTGCGAGAGCAGGGCGAGTTTAGAGGCAGCAGCAACAACAACAAAATAAGAAGCAAAGTCGAGTATAAAAATGTTGGCTGTCACGAGATGGTAAACAAACCGCTTTGTTTGCACGCTTCCGAAAGTTTCGGGTGTCAATCTTATTGGAGCGCTGGGACTGTTGAAACTCCCCGCTCTCATTTAGAGGGATGGCGGAAACAGATCGAGACAGAAGTATGACAGACTAACGAATATTTAGGCTAAATTGGCAATTGTAGGATCCACCAGGGAGGTTTGAAAAATGGTTCAGGAAAAGGTTTACTTGAACTAAAATTTAAGGAGCTTTTAGAATTATACAACTATGTAAAGCAAGCATTATGACTAGTTATTTTTCACGATTATGCAAAACTTCAATCCGTTAAATTTGATCTAAGCCGTGAGATTAGTTTCATGAAATTTTAATTCAATTTCAGTTTAATAATAGTTTTGGTACCATCATCTGGGAAGAAACGTGACTGCAGTTTAAAAGAGATTATAGAGCATTTGGAGAATTTAGAAAATTTGGAAATCGATGTACTTTTTTTGTTCTATTCGAAACCAATCGAAAATATTCAAATACTGTACAGTTACGAGTCTAAAACAGCTGACCCAATACACCTCATGTGTCCCGATTCACCCAGGATGATTTTTTTATTTTGTTTGTTTTTAGTATAGCATTTTTTAATCCAATTCCTCTAAAAACTATGGTAAATTTAGATTAATTTTGGTATAATTTCATGTATGAGATTTAACCATCTATAACTGAGGATTGACCCAAATTGTCAAAATATCGATTTTTGGTCATATTTTGGATTTACATAAACAACTTACCTAAAAACTTAAATATGACCGAAAATCAAAAATTTTAGAATTTGTGTCGATTCTGAGGGAAGATTCGGATTCAGCAAGCATAATTACATGGAAAAACATAAAGTTGAAGAATTTTTGAATTTCGTTAGGGTGGTTCAATAAAATTTTCCCTTGAAAATTAGACATTTTCGAACAAAAATATCTCGAGATTAAAGAAGAATACTCCTGATATTTTTTCAGCGTTTGTAGTGCTAGATTTTCCCTTTCGAATGTAATGTGGCGCTTAAAATTTGGCTTGGGCTTTTTCTACATATTTAAGTTTAAAAATTGCATCTTTGTTACCTTAAATTTACTGTAACTATTGACCCTCAAGTCTAAATTGACGTGTCAAGGTGTTCATTGATTTTTTTTTTTTGTAAAATTGTCTAGAGAGCACAATTTACAATTTTGGCAGCGGTCCATACAGATTATTATTATTATTAGTCGTCTTCCGGCATGATCATGATAACTTGCAATTTCATGAAGTTTGATACGTCGGATGATAGGGTTCATTGCATATTCCGATAGTGTCCCTCAGTGGCCACCGGTAGCCGGTTCCGGAATGACCAGGTTGGGTCAGAAGACATCGGCATGACCTCAGATGATCATAACATTCGATTTCATGAAGTTTGATATGAAACATGACGGATTTCTAGCGTGACAATTATTGGAACCGTTTTAGCGGTCATAACTTGCAATTTCATGAAATTTGATACGTCGGATGATAGGGTTCATTGCATATTCCGATAGTGTCCCTCAGTGGCCACCGGTAGCCGGTTCCGGAGTGACCAGGTTGGATCATAGGACATCGGCATGACCTCAGATGGTCATAACTTTCAATTTCATGAAGTTCGATACGTCGGATGATAGGGTTCATTGCATATTCCGATAGTGTCCCTCAGTGGCCACCGGTAACCGGATCCGGAGTGACCAGGTTGGGTCAGAGGACATCAGCATGACCTCAGAAGGTCATAACTTTCAATTTCATGAAGTTTGATACGTCGGATGATAGGGTTCATTGCATATTCCGATAGTGTCCCTCAGTGGCCACCGGTAGCCGGTTTCGGAGTGACCAGGTTGGGTCAGAGGACATCGGCATGACCTCAGATGGTCATAACTTTCAATTTCATGAAGTTTGATACGTCGGATGATAGGGTTCATTGCATATTCCGATAGTGTCCCTCAGTGGCCACCGGTTACCGGTTCCGGAGTGACCAGGTTGGGTCAGAGGACATCAGCATGACCTCAGATGGTCATAACTTTCAATTTCATGAAGTTTGATATGCAACATGACGGATTTCTAGCGTGACAATTATTGGAACCGTTTACGGTACCCCTGGAACCGGTTCCGGATTGGCCGCAGTTGGCCAGAACCGATACTAAACAGTCAGGGGTAGTATGTAGTATCCTTCTGCAATGATTTGCAAAATAATTCGTTTCAAAAGACTGGTCCATGTGACGGTTTTATGTCAAAAACTGCAAAAATCAAGTGTTCCGGAAGTTCCGGGTTACCGGAACCGGTGGCCACTATGGACCAATTATTTTTTCTGGGGCTTAAAATTCAGGTTATTATCTGTCGAATGCAACCGGAAGCAACCTGCTATGTGCAATCGATTCGGAGATACAGTTCCTCAAAGTAAGGGCCTCAAAAAGGACTTTTTTCGGTTATAGCAGGTTCCCGGTGGCCATGATGTCCAAAAACGGTTTTGCCTGTCGGATTCAAAAAGTAGACATCCTAGCCTTTCATTCGAGGTCAAGACATCCAAAATCGGTTACAATCTTGAATTTTGACAGCCGAAAACATTTCTGGGTCCTATAGACCCGGAATACCATTGGTGTCAGTTTTTTTTTGGCGGGCACTTCCGGTGGCCACCGGAAGTTCATTTTTGGCCAGAATGTGTGTCTTAATAAGTTACACAAAGTCACAAAATTTCAGATCTGTAGGTGTTTTTGGTCAAAAGTTACAATCACTTTTATAGTGCTACTGGGTCCTATAGACCCGAAGACCATGCCCGGGTTAAAGACACTTTACCACTGCAAAGGCATTCGTGTCGTAAGGTACGTTAATATTCGAAAATCTATAACCATTGAAGAAATTTTTGATGTCTTCGGAAAATTTGTGGGTATCGATGAGGACTATTCAGAAAAAATAGGTGGAGGGCCTCGTGGCGCGGTGGTTAGCGGCTTCGGCTGCCGAAGTTGCTATGGGGTGCGGGTTCGATTCCCGCCTTATCCTCCTGGCCTTCTATCGGATGGGGAAGTAAAACACCGATCCATTTGCGCGCGAGACCACAAAAGACCCGGGGGTCGTTAAAGAGGATTGCTTTTTTTAGGCACACGAAAAAATGCTCAATTTTTTAAATATTTTTTTTCAAAAATACGTAAAAGAATTCTATATTAAAAACATTCGAATTTTGAGAAATTGCTTTTTTGTGAAAAGAAGTTAATTGAACCATCGACAATTTTTTCCGTGTATCTATTTTTCGAAATACAGTCCAGACTCGATTATCCGAAGGCATCGGAAAAAACTTACTACGGATAATCGAATAACGAAAAAAAAATTTCGTTGTGTTGTTTTTGATTGATAAGATTGAATATAATCCGAAACAAGCTCTAAAGCGATTTAGAATTTTGAAATCCATTATGGCGGCCAAAATGGTGGGGATGAAATAATGAAAAATGTATTTGGTATTGTAAGAGGCAATCAACATCTTAAATGTGACTCAAATTGGAACTCGAGTTAATAAAAGATACAAAAAATATGAATGCACGAAATCGACCGATTTTGTAGACAATAGCTCCTACAAAACATATTTTTCGAGTGAATATGGTATAATATATATATTTCATACACTAAAATCTTCATCTGCTTATATTTGAAAAAAAAATCTTTGTTTCTAATTGATTCAAAAAGTTCAAAATTTAAATGTATTAATGCATGGCCTGCCCGTTTGCAGAACGCTCAGAATCTTCAATGCAGAACTCAACTTCAGCGATATGCATGATTTTGTTTTTTTCGCTGCAGTCAGCTGATCAGCTTGATGAATTAATTATTCCACGAGCAGCCTCTCGGTCAAGAGCATCACCTTTCCACCTACTCAAATGCAGGTCACGAAACTTGCCCGGCACTTGAGGGATGAAACGGCAAAGACGTGAGGCGGCGTACAATTTGTCGTAAATCAACTTTTTGAAGAAATGAAAAAAAAAACGGCGCAAAAGTTCACTGGGGAGCACTCGTTAAATTCTTTTATGTTTTCGCTCACAAGAAATCTTAAGAAAGTTCATGCGTTGACAGCCATTACCTTTAATGTTGCAACCTCCAAGAGGTTGCGCCGGAGCGGCCAAAGTTGGCAACCGCAAGGACATTTGTGGCCAACAATAAAATCTCACCAGAGGGCCACCGTGGAAAACTTCCTAACGAGTGAGGCGGTCGCACCAATGTTTAACAAATGACGGAAAACGGGGGGCTTTCCAGGCTGAAAAACTAGCAACAAGATGTTGGACCAGTGCCAGAGAAAAAAAAAAGATTCTGTTCGGTGCAATGTCGAGGCGTGTTTAAACGGTACCCTGGTGAACGATTGCAGCGAACCGATATGCACCAATCTACTACGGGTCCTTTGGGTATCGTTGGCCCAAATTTAAGGTCATTTATTGTGACCTCGTTTTACGGCTTTGTTTGGCCGTTGGCTTGTACCTTGGGCAGACGGTATTTTTAAACCTCAAATGCCCATTATTGTAGCTGACATAGTGTCATTGCCAATTGTTTTTAGGCAGCAGAACGTGAAGAGTTATTTTTACCGGGAAGTTTTGGCTAGGGTTTTGTTTTCGTCGAAGTGTTGAGAAGCTCTATTTTATGATAAGAACGCTAACCTTGGAATATCGTAACTAATTTTTCTACCATCATAACAGCACGATTCTAGCAAGCTTAAAATGTTGAAGGGTGAAGAGTATGGTTGAAGAAGTATGGTTGAATCTGTGGTGCTAACCTGTTTTCCCTGAATACTCGTCAAGTTCAAACCCGACAACTCTTCGGCAGGATCCCTCTCCGAGCGTAGACAGTGCACCCAGGCATATGTGATAGTTCTTAAGCGCACACTCAATAATAATCGTCAGTGACTGTGATGTAATTAGTTCGGCTTATCGGTTTACGCGTAACTCGAGTATCGTCATCCTGTCGGAATCGAGACATCCCTCCCCGGTGGTCATCATCCGTCGTCAGTCGAAAGTCTTCGCTGCCAAATGCGAACCACCATTAGATGAGCCGTCTTGTGCAGAAGTCGTGCCATGTCCGTCATCGTCGTCGACCAGCTGCTGTAACAACTGCAACTGCAACAAGCCATCAAAGATGATAGCGAGCTTTTTCCCCGACCACATACTGGGGAGAGGACAGAACGCCAGCAGCAGCAGCAGAACTTCGGTGGCATCGAAGGTTACCGCCACCGAGGGACACAAGAACCAGCTGTATCATCGGATCATCTACGCACTCATTAGCGATAAGTTCATCAAGAACCGGCGACTCCGCAAATCGTCGGCCTTTGCACTGCTCTACCTGTCGTACGTGTTTATCAAGATGCTTCCAGTGACGCTGGCCATCGAGACCGGGGCCGGTGGGGTGGTGGCCGTGGCAACCGCTGGCGGCGGAGGAGGAGGTGGAGGCGGAACGGGACTCAAGTCCGGCGTGACCGGACTCACCACCCACTCGCGGACGCTGCCCGAGATGGCGATGGGACAGCCGCCACCCCACCTGGACGAGGACGACGACGACTACGACGACGAGGAGTACGACGAGTACGATATCGTCAAGAATAAGTCGGGTGAGTTTTCTAAATTAATCTATCTTATCCTTCTTCACTACTCGTTTATATTTATTTCATTTAGCTGGTATCTAAACATTTCAAGTGGACATTTCATGAGAACAGTTTTGGAGTTTTTTTTAAAAAGGTCCAATAAACCAAATTTTCAGTTTTTGTTTTTTGGGTGTTTTTTAATACCGCTGACTCAAGGCGGTATCAAAAACACCCAAAAAGCAAAAACTGAAAAATTGGTTTATTGGTCCTTTTAAAAAAAACGCCAGAGTTGATGTTTATTCAAACCAACATATACTACTTTCCAATCGATTCACTTGAAAACATCGTTTGCATTCATCGCTATCGATGGCCGTAATTTCATGAGAATCACTCAAATCGATTGCACTCATTTGCACCAATGCACAACTATCCAATAACGGGTACACACTTGGAAGTATTTGAATTATACTACGTCCCTGGTGCAGCTTTATCGATTAAAACCCGGAAACCCTTCACAATAGCTCGGACGCCATTCGCGTTAAATTGGTTAGTTCAAATCGTTTTCGTCTGTACCTTATCGCTCCCTTCAACACGAATCAATCTATTTGGTATGAATGAGTTAAGGCACACCAACACAGCCAGACTGATGAATTAAATTTGTCAACGTTCAACACTCCACCAAGGGTGATGAAAAGCTCCCGTGGGGGGAGAAGGAGGAAGGAGGGAATGGATATTTTATACCTACTGAGCAATTCTCTACGAAATCGGTCTTTTTTCTTCAATTTTAATTTTTGTATTTTTTAATCCGGCTGAAACTTTTTTGGTGCCTTCGGTATGCCCAAAGAAGCCATTTTGCATCATTAGTTTGTCCATATAATTTTCCATACAAATTCGGCAGCTGTCCATACAAAAATGATGTATGAAAATTCAAAAATCTGTATCTTTTGAAGGAATTTTTTGATCGATTTGGTGTCTTCGGCAAAGTTGTAGGTATGGATACGGACTACACTGGAAAAAATAATACACGGTAAAAAAAAAATTTGGTGATTTTTTTATTTAACTTTTTATCACTAAAACTTGATTTACAAAAAAACACTATTTTTAATTTTTTTTATTTTTTGATATGTTTTAGAAGACATAAAATGCCAACTTTTCAGAAATTTCCAGGTTGTGCAAAAAATCACTGACCGAGTTATGAATTTTTTAATCAATACTGATTTTTTCAAAAAATCGAAATTTTGGTCGTAAAAATTTTTCAACTTCATTTTTCGATGTAAAATCAAATTTGCAATCAAAAAGTACTTTAGTAAAATTTTGATAAAGTGCACCGTTTTCAAGTTATAGCCATATTTAAGTGACTTTTTTGAAAATAGTCGCAGTTTTTCATTTTTTTAAATTAGTGCACATGTTTGCCCAGTTTTGAAAAAAATATTTTTGAAAAGCTGAGAAAATTCTCTATATTTTGCTTATTCGGACTATGTTGATACGACCTTTAGTTGCTGAGATATTGCAATGCAAAGGTTTAAAAACAGGAAAATTGATGTTTTCTAAGTTTCACCCAAACAACCCACCATTTTCTATCGTCAATATCTCAGCAACTAATGGTCCGATTTTCAATGTTAATATATGAAACAATTGTGAAATTTTCCGATCTTTTCGAAAAAAATATTTTTGGAATTTTCAAATCAAGACAAACATTTTAAAAGGGCGTAATATTGAATGTTTGGCCTTTGTGAAATGTTAGTCTTGATTTGAAAATTCCAAAAATATTTTTTTCGAAGAGATCGGAAAATTTCACAATTGTTTCATATATTAACATTGAAAATCGGACCATTAGTTGCTGAGATATTGACGATAGAAAATGGTGGGTTGTTTGGGTGAAACTTAGAAAACATCAATTTTCCTGTTTTTAAACCTTTGCATTGCAATATCTCAGCAACTAAAGGTCGTATCAACAAAGTCCAAATAAGCAAAATATAGAGAATTTTCTCAGCTTTTCAAAAATATTTTTTTCAAAACTGGGCAAACATGTGCACTAATTTAAAAAAATGAAAAACTGCGACTATTTTCAAAAAAGTCACTTAAATATGGCTATAACTTGAAAACGGTGCACTTTATCAAAATTTCAGTAAAGTACTTTTTGATTGCAAATTTGATTTTACATCGAAAAATGAAGTTGAAAAATTTTTACGACCAAAATTTCGATTTTTTGAAAAAATCAGTATTGATTAAAAAATTCATAACTCGGTCAGTGATTTTTTGCACAACCTGGAAATTTCTGAAAAGTTGGCATTTTATGCCTTCTAAAACATATCAAAAAATAAAAAAAATTAAAAATAGTGTTTTTTTGTAAATCAAGTTTTAGTGATAAAAAGTTAAATAAAAAAATCACCAAATTTTTTTTACCGTGTATTATTTTTTTCCAGTGTAGTCCGTATCCATACCTACAACTTTGCCGAAGACACCAAATCGATCAAAAAATTCCTTCAAAAGATACAGATTTTTGAATTTTCATACATCATTTTTGTATGGACAGCTGCCGAATTTGTATGGAAAATTATATGGACAAACTAATGATGCAAAATGGCTTCTTTGGGCATACCGAAGGCACCAAAAAAGTTTCAGTCGGATTAAAAAATACAAAAAAAATCGAATGACCGAAATCCTAGAGAACTGCTCTACTTTTAAAACTTTATGCTGAAGACTGTCGTAATTAATTTTTGCTAAAGACTTCATGGTGTGACAAAGTTTGTTGTCGTCTTACAAAAATATCGCCGTTAAAGTGCCAACTTGTTCCACATCTTTTTTTTTTGCGGATTTAAATGATTCGACTTCAACCTTGGACAGATTCACAAAATTCAATTTATCATGTTTACAAAATATGCATTAAAGTGTAACAAAAATGACTTTTTTTGGCGGACATTCAAGGGTTTGTTCCGGTGGGCATACTGAGCCCAAATCCAAAATATAAGCTTGATTGGACGTAAAAGGAGCTGCCGCTTTGCATTTGAATTTTGAGTGGGATTTAACCCGTAGAAAAGATTTTTTTCAAAAATCTAAATTTTTGAGGCATTTTGGCCACTAAATCGTTTATTTTCAACATCACTGGCGACATCAGGACAGGACAACATCAGGACCTAATAAAAATAATTTTATGAAAAAAAAAAATCCCTGAAGCTCGATACAGATACGCTCGAGACGCCATTTGATTTTGCCGGGGCCGACATGCCAAAATGTCTCAAAAATTGATATTTTTGAAAAAACCTTTTAATTTCGTGTTATTTCTAACTTGCAGGGTTATTTTTCTAGAGTGTAACATTTTTCTACAAAGCAGCAGACAATTAAACAAATTTTGATATATAAAAATAAGGGGTTTGCTTAAAAACATCACGAGTTATCGCGATTTTACGAAAAAAAAGTTTTGAATGAGTTGGTCGTCGTTTACGGTCACCCGCGACTAGAGGGTGACGACTCTCGAGATTTTCAATTTCCCGGGAATCGAGAATTGAGTTTTGCCATTTCCCGGGAATTCCCGGGACCCGGGAATTTTTTTAACTAGCCTATAGTGTCAATAACTTAAAAATAAAAGTAAAAAAAAACGTTTCTTTTTAATGAATTCAGATACAATTAATTCATACTAATCCAATGAAATGTAAAACTAAGTAACCTCGTTGTTTTGAGGAACTATTTCTTCATTTTGATTTTTTACCTCAATCTACAAATAAAAAATCGTTCCTTGAGCCTTTTGGGGACTCAAAATTGCAGTTCAAAATGTTCAAGAATCTTCATTCGCCTTGAGTGATTTTTCAAAAGTTGCCGAACTTGTTGTTGAACTTGTCATTAGATTTTTTGAAGGTAAAAAAAATAACTAATATATAATTTTCCATTTATGCAATATTGTATTTTTGCAATATGATAAATAACGACACAAAGTAAAAACTTTAAGTTGATATGTAGCGGAATTCAAAGGAACAACTCTTTGTATTCACAGTAATGCATTCTGCTAAAACGCTCAACCAAACCACAATTTAAGTTGATTTTTTCCTTCTTAAGATCAACTGTAAATGTTCAGAATTAGCAGACACTAACTTTACAAAGAATGCCTGATTGTTATTCTCAAAATATAATTTAATATGCAAAACACAAAATTACTTATTGACATCAAAAAAGGAAATTACCTCGATACAGCGAAATTGACTTACTTAGAATAAAAAATAAAACAAGATTTATCTTGAAAAGGTTTTCCTTCTTAAAAAAAAGAATATTTCATTCTTGGTGTGTAACTGTTAAGAATGTTTCAAGGTAAATTTTGGGGTCGACATTTTTGGTTACTCTCAATTATAGTTATTGGAATTTTTAAAAGTTAAAATTTACACTTTTACACTAAGAAGATTAGAGAAGCATTGGATTATTCCATTTTAAAAATCGAATATTGAGCATCCAATGTTCTTAACCATTTCGAATTTTTCAAATATTTTTCTGATTGAATTATTGAATTTGGTTTGATATTTGTAAGTATAAAATTTCCCGGGAGTCTCGAGCAAATTTCCCGGGAATCGAGAGGTCCAAAAATGGCCGATTTCCCGGGAAATTTTTCCCGGGAATTCCCGCTCGTCACCCTCTACACACTACACAGCCTCAAAAAAGTGTATAAATAACACTTGGGTAATTCTCTACCAACTCACACAAAATCGGGAAAAGTTGCCCCGACTCCTCTTCGATTTGCGTGAAACTTTTTCCTAAGGGGTAACTTTTGTCCCTGATCACGAATCCGAGGTCCGTTTTTTTATATATCGTGACGGAGGGGCGGTACGACCCCTTCGAAAAAAACACTAAAAAAAGTTTAAAAATTCTCCCATTTTCTGTTACTCGACTGAAAAATTGTTTTGGAACATGTCATTTAAAGGGAAATTTAATGTACTTTTTGAATCTTCATTGACCCAAAAGGGTCATTTTTTTATTTAGAACAAAATTTTTCATTTTAAAATTTCGTGTTTTAATTTATAGACATAAGAGGTTTGCTTACGAAAAAAGTTTTGAAAAAGTTACTTTGTGCGTTTCTCTTTGTTTCGTCGTTCGTGTCTGTCGCGGGTGACCATGAACGGCCATGATCAACGACGACCAACATTTTCAATTTTTTTTTTCGTAAAATCGCAATAACTCGCGATGTTTTTAAGCAAACCCCTTATGTCTATATATATTAAAATTTTTGTAATTGTCTGCTCTACAACTTTGTAGAACATTGTAACACTCTAAAAAATAACCCTGCAAAGTTAGAAAAAACATGAAATTTTAAAATGAAAAATTTTGTTCTAAATGAAAAAATGACCCTTCTGGGTCAATGAAGATTCGAAAAGTACATTAAATTTCCCATGACATGTTCCAAAAAACTTTACAGTCAAGTAACAAAAAGCGGGAGAATTTTAAAAACTTTTTTAGGTTAATTTTCGATGAAAAATACGTTTTTTTTCTGAATTCTGAGTACGCCATAAAATCGGGCGTCACGGATTCGTGATCAGGGACAGAAGTTACCCCATAGGACATAGTTTCACGCAAATCGAAGAGGGGTCGGGGCAACTGCTGTGTGAGTTGACGGAGAATTACACACTTATTTTTATCAAAATATCTGTGATCCGGCCTCAAACAAGCCAAGTAACATTTTTTTCCAGGAGTTCTACAAGAGCTCTTCAAGATAGCTACAGCACAGCAGTTTGGACTGCGGTAGGATACAACTCTCTTCAAGTACTCTTCCAAACTCCTGAAGAAGTTTTGAAGAGAATTTTATCCTACCGCGTTCCAAACTGCTATGCTGTAGCTATCCAACCATAGGTCGCATGATAGATCCGGACAACTTATTCATACAAATGTTTGAGATCCGGCATCAAAAAAGTGTATAAATAACACAAAAGTGCTCATAACTTTTGATAGGGTTGTCAGGTATTCAAAGTGTTGGACGCGTTGGAAAGGTCTTTCAAATACCTTTCTAAAAATGTATAGCATGATGGGTATTCTTACAAAAAAACACCCTTTTTACTATCTTCCGATGTTTAGTTGAAATACTTTTCTAAACTTCATAATATTAACTAGGGTCTTGTGGTACTCCAAGACGACTCGAATGAGACCAAATCGGTTCAGTCAGGCCAGAGATATTCGTGATCTGGGACACAAGTTACCCCTTAGGACAAAGGTTCACGCCAATCAAAGAGGGGTTTGGGCGACTGCTGTGTGAGTTGGCGGAGAACTACCAGTATTTAAAAAAGCTAAGTACAGTGAAATTTTTGGGAACTATAAAAAATATATTTAAATATTGATCATGTTTAAATAATGTGTGAATTCACAGAAATTGATATAAAAAGCATCTTTTCAAAAACCAACAAAAATAATAAAATATAATCTTTAAAACTTGCAAAAAAATATCGATAAAATAGTCATAAAAATCTTGCTAATTTTATGGAATTATTTAGCACAATTTCACAGATTTTTTATTTTTTACAAAAACGCATTTCTATTGCATCATCATAATTTTGTAGACAGTACTTTAGGGAATGAATAAAAAAAATACATCGATTGTTCCCGTAGTTTTGAAGATACTAAAATATCTGTAACACAAATCTTGGGTCAAAAGCTCCGGTGGATCACAGACAACAGACGTAGCGGCTAGAACAAAATATTTTGAAAATCGTGTGTAAAAACATGGCTGCCGCATCCTGCTAATCTACTAGCGCCATCTGTTAGCCTATTGCCACTCTCTAAAGCAGCCATAATGGTTTTCTGAGAAGGTGTGTTTGAAAATGCATCACCCAGAAATGTTTAAAAAATATATTATTTCAATTTTTCGAAAAAAAAAAATTAAAAGGTAAAGATTATGTTTTTATGCTATAGTAAATCTACTTTAATTATTAATTAACACGATTTACGAGCACATGGAAGTTTTTTTTCATTTAATTATCGATATTTAAAAAAATAGTCTAATCTGTTGCTTTTTTAAACACAGCAACCAAGGCCGCGCTTGAGGCTGTAAAATTCTTGCTGGTTGTGTTTATAAACAAAACCAACAGAGGTGAGCGAAAAGGAGGGAAGACCCGGTGGAAATCGGGAGGATGGGCAAGCGTTTCTTGGAGGATAAAAGATTCCGAACCAGAAACCAAACAATCCGGAATTGTCGAAGAAGGAAAAACAGCAAGGTATGACACGGTAAAGTCTGGATGTCATCGGCGCCGTCAGCAAGAGCTATTATCATGGCCAACCCCGTAAACGTTTTTGCCCCAAACGACCGCATTCCGAAGATTATCTCCGGAACCGACAAACCAGCTACCACGATCATTTCAACGCTCACCTTTAAGACATCAACCTCTACAACGCCCTCGAAACCCACCCCACCTTCAAGTGCCGCCACTTCCGGCGAACCCTCGTCGCCATACCAAAGGCATGAATCTTGAATGTTCTCCCCGGCGCGTCAGATTCCCCCACCGGATTTCTAGTGCAAGCGATCACAAACACCAGAACCAGAACAAACGATTACAAACGTTGGAAACCAACAAAATGAAAAATGACAGTAGGCGGAAAGCGATATTTTGACAGTGGGCAATGTGTCAGGGCAAAGCGACTGCAGCGCCACAAACGGATTGCCACAACTAAAAAATCTGTAGCAATGATTTACACAAGTAAAGAATCGAGCCCAAACGTCTGTTGTCTGTGGGTGGATGTGCTTCTTTAAATTGAAAATTTCACGAAATCTGGTTAAATCCCGAACACCAGTCAATTGAATTTTGAGTAATGTAAATGATGATGTAAAATTTCATTGACATTTTCCCATAACTGTTGTAACCTTGACCTTAAAATCACATCATGTATGCACATTTCTAAATTAGTAAATTTTGCTCACGAAAACCAAACAATCTGCCCTACAGTCTTCAGTTCTACAGTTCAATCAAGTATAACTAATCCCCTAACAACGTCATAAAGTCTGCAAACGACGTGAACAAAAACCACTGCTGCATATTTGGATCGATATGCACTAACAACAAAAGCTGCCTTTCTTATCGAAAAGACGACGACACTGACGATCTATAAATACACTTTTGAAAAGGATCCCCATTTTGACGTTGGCAGGGCCACGTTGCGTCCGATTCGGCAGCCCAGAAATCATCAATCACTTGCGATGCTATCGTTTTTTTTTTGTGTGGGCCCCCCTTCTGAATTCCACATCCATATCCAGCACCGAGTAGCTTGTTCCTACATCCGATACCTACCTAAAACAACAAGTGAGTGAGCGTGGGTGGGCGCGCGGGCATTCTTCGCTGCCATTCATAGTTGAAACAATCGACTCACAATTGATACATATTTAAACGTTCATTGAGTGGGGCGGCGGCCCCCTAACTTTGGCTATATGGTTATGAATGAGATTTTCTGTTTGGTGCGGGGTGTTACTCTCTAGAGTGGGATATTTGCATTGGACAAACACTGCTTGGGTTCGGGGGAGAAGAGAAGTGGAGCAAACAAAAAAAAAAAAGAAGTCCATATCGATTAGAGCTTGGGCACCTAAGTTTCGTGACGAGGAGTGAGTGGGCCACGTGGGTGGCGGAATGTTGCAGAATGTATTGACTGACAGTTGCAGTATTATTGAAATATTATGGCTGTCAATCATCGCAGCTGAACGGTGGCAATGTTGAAGTTGCTGCAAACAAGAAGGAAGTTTTTGACGATATGTTCTTACTTGTGTAGACAATCAAAACTTGGGAAAACATTGCTCCCATGTTTGACAGCATATCCTTGTATCACAATGTAATGCCTCACTAACGTTTATGTAAGAAGCTTGAAATGCCTGGATCTGTACAGTTCCCCAGTTCATGGATTCGAGAAAAAACAATCTTTTTCATTTTTCAAAAAATACTAACAAGATGATGACTATAGTATGACCTTTAATTCGATGATTGTGTGAAGTCAATTGTCCGAACTCATAAGCCACACCCAAAGATGCTCGTTCCACAGCAACCCAGGGTGACTTCCCGGCCTTTTTACGGTTCAGCTTTCCACGACAACAAAAAAAGAAGTGAAAGCCCAAGTTATCCCTCGCTCGTCGCTATTATCCCAGCGCACGGCATCTCAAGCCGTCGTTGAAACCAATCTTTGGAAAAGACCTTTTCTCTGAAGCACCCATTAGGGTGCCATCTACTTAAGATAAAGTAGTGATGATTTGGGGTTCGGCTTTGCCCCACCTTACACTAAGGACCACATCCAAATTGAGCACCTGCTGGTTATATCAGGACAAAATAAATGACTCCTTCTCGGTGTGTGTGGTGACAGACACACACAATGTACTCTGCGTCAGGTCATTAGACGTCGTCACGTTGGATGCAACTCGAGAGCGTCACTTCAGGTCGATAACGTATCACCTGCTGTGTTCCGGTCGACGGTGGCAGCAATTAGTCGGAAGGCTCTCTCTCCCCTCCCCCCTTATCTTGTTGCCAGTCGACGGAGCATTCAAGAAATCCTGGCCAGCAGGCAGTTCGTCATGCTTATCTGTTGAACGACGTAATCGCCGGCCAGGTTTGCGCAAATTGATTGTTTCGTAGAATATTGGCTTGGTTCGTTTCTGGGGCCTGATTCTCGTTAGTCATACGAGCTTGAGCTTGGGAATGGCACTCGATTTACATACTGATTTATTATGCACTTGATGTCATGGAATACAAATTGTGTCAAATTGACAGACAACTATGCACAATTACTATTTGCAACTAGCTGTCAAATCAAAGCATAAATTTGATAAGAGAGCGAATTAACGTATCTCAAAATTGAAATAAATGGCGAAAAATAAATAATCAATTGAAAACAAAATTCTTCAAAAAAAAAAATGGAAATGGATGTTATTAATATTTTTTGTTCAAACTTTGTGGGTTCCTTTCCTGAAGCCATTTTGTGTCTTTGATTTGCCCATGCAAGGCTCAACACAATTTTAGCAGCTGGTACGTACATAAAAACGAAAACTTTTGAAGGAATTTTCTGATCGATTCGGTGTCTCGGGCAAAGTTGTAGGTATTGATGAGGACTATTCGAAAAAAAATAGGCTTTGAAAACAAAAATTAAAAAAACTAGAGAAACAGCATTTAATTCCAGCGCGCCTCTAATGTTGCCATATCAGCATTTTGACATTCAATTACAGCTTATTAAAAGCGTTTTAAACTGAAATCGAGTGATAAATTGCTTAATAGGAACAAACAAGTTTCTATCAATACTTACGAGAATTTCCCCTATATGAACTTTTCCCCTTTTTACCTGTGGTAAGGCTATAATCCTGCAGGTGATAAAAAGACCTTTCAAACAAGTCCAAAACATTGAAAATTTGGCAACCCTGTCTTAAATTTTGACTACTTAAGCGATATTTGTGTTCTTTTTTATTCCACATTTAAAAAATAGGTAGCCAAAAATGTTGTTATGAATTATCGAAAAAAACAGTTTTTGAAAAAATATAAAGAATTTTTTTTATTTCAGTTTTAAATAGACAATCAAATTTGCAATCGAAAAGTATTCAGGGGAAATCGTCGTACGTTTGGCAGGGTAAACAGTCGCTCCTAACTCCAACTTGCTGATTTTCACTATTTAAACAACTTATTTTGGAAAACTGTTTATAGGACTTGCTTGCTCACTTTATTGATTTCCCTTCCTAATGATCACCCGATTTCAGTTGAAAACGCATTTTATGAGCTGTAATTGTACGTCAAAGTGCTGATATGGCAACATTAGAGGCAAGCTGGTATTAGATGCGATTCCCCTACTTTAAAATTTTTGCACTGTTTTCAAAATATAGCCACATTATTTTTACAGAAAAAATCCCATTTTCCGATTTTCCAAAATGGTGTAAACAATTCGCAATCACTAGAATGTTTTTTTTAATTTAGAAAATTTCAAAAAAAATCCAAGGAAGATTGGACCTCTGGCTGCGGAAATAAAATGAATAAAAGAATAAGATACAAAAAATTGAAATTATTTTAAGTCTCATCCAAACATTCCCACATTTAAAAGTTCCAATGGTCCAATTTTTAATGTTGAAAAATAAAACATTTTTGAAATTTTATGATCTTTTCGATTATTTTCAATTGGAATTCAGACTGACATTCCAAAAAGCCAATAATTATTACGCCTTTTCAAAAATTATTCTAGATTCCAACATTTTCAAAATATTTTTTTCGAAAAGATTTTTCTATTAAGAAAAGATAATCTGATAATTTCACCAAAAAACATACAAACCTTAAAAGCAAAATAAAGCTTGAGTATCATGGTTTTCTAGCGCATGAACTAATCATTTTATCTGGTATAAAATAAGCGCTCTTGGGGAGAACCAAAGTTTGTTTACAATTGTAAATATAAATTGTTCCGAATTTGTGGATTTCAAGGGCCAATGTTTCTTTAATCTTCAGCATCTTGATAAAAAAAAGTTAAAATTTGCTGTCGGTCGATAAATCAGTCGATAGATCATAAAAAAAATGTCAAAAACCCTAATAAAAAATGGTAATTCGGCGTTGTCGTGCTATCTTGCCTCACGATGTTAGGCCAAATTGAGTTATTTTGTGCAGCCCTCAATGCCTCACCTTTTGACCTTCATAGATCTCCAAAATTTGATTTCAATAATTCTGAGATATTAAATAAATACTGAAAAATTCTTTGCATTGTTGTCATTCTTCATATGGAAAATGTTTCAATCTGATCGTTCTCTCTTTTGACACAGCCTAAAAATTGTAAGTGCGACAACTGGCCAAAGGGATTTTAGTCAGAACGCGTTTGACATACGTACGTGACCGACTATCGTAAGCAACTGTAATTATAACTCGGCACTCTGGCAACAAAATGCAACCAAACAAAACGTGTTTGTTATTATTTACATTACGTGCTGTAGTTGATTCAAGATCAAACATTGAAACGCGTTTTTCTCAGAATGTCAAAAAGCGACGTGCGACAAGATAGCACGACAACGTCGATTTGGTGTACTGTTCAGTTGTCAACATGATCAACTCAAAATTAAAAATCAGACAACTGTGAATTTCAGCAATTATAAAGTGATGAGTGTTCAAAACAGCACAAAGATAGCTTTTTCACAAACTGTCTTTTGAAATTAATCCCCTCGAAGATAGGTCATTAAAATATGCAAATGAAAGAACGATGACTTCAACAAGATACAAAGTTTAAACTCGCGCTGAACTAGCATGACCTCGTTCTCGGTACTAACGAGTGCTTCTACTTGGAAAACAGTTCGAAAACTTTGCTCCGATCAGAAAATCTGAAAGTCAACGCAAAATCTGAGAGGAAAATTTGATCCTTTATATGTTCAAAGAATTAAGCGTGCAGCAATTTGCGCCCAAAGTTTGGTGGATTCGATCGGAAGTTGGCTAAAATTTTCAGTGTGGCAGTCCCTCGGAGGAAACTTATTTTGTCAAGAATTTATGAAAAAAAAACTTGCCCAGAAGCGCTGTGCCACTAGCATTGGCGATAAAGGAAAAACTTCATAGAACGCTGCAGAAAACGGAAACCAACACCGGAAAAACTTTTTCTCCCGTCCTCCCTGCGCCTCCCCCAGGGGAACCATCACACAAAGCGACAATGACGTGAAGGATGGCGATGTTGTGCCACCCTTAAAATTGGGGGGCCGCCCGGTTTATTTTTACTTCTGAATGAACTCTGCGAAAAAATAAAAGTTCTTCCTCTTCGTCTTTGCACCCCTGAGGCAAATCCACTTTTAGCCGTTTGCTATTGCTAAATTACTGTCGACGAAACGCGACTATCGTGACTGACGGCTATTTTTTGCCGTAATCCTGTATAGTTTGTGTAATTTAAGCCAGCGTTGGTAAACACCGGATGGCTGGAATTAGTGGTGAAATTAAAATCGAAAAACTGCTTTCACTTTTTTTAAACCCCAAAAAAGCCAGGAAACCCATTAGTTACTCAACTAAGTGATATCTACCACAATTAAATTGGAAGAAAAATTGTTCAACCAACTATTTCCAGCCCTGGGTCGCCTCGTGCAACTGACCGCTGTGTGTTTAATTTGCGGATTGCTTGAGTGCAAGCGATAAACTAGGTCGGAACTAATTGCCAACGAAATAGGATTTTAAATGAGCGTCTTTCTGGAACTGCTGTCCGGTCCGGATGTAGTTTTGTCCAGCGTGAACACATGCCCAGATTGCAGACGTCGGCAGCAGGATGACATTGGGAAAAAATACCATCATTTAAAATGTTTATAATTTATCGGCAAAATAATGTTAGCTAACTTTTTTTTTTGGCGATTGAAAATAAGTTCCAAATAAAACATGGTAAAGCAACAAACAGAAAAAAAAGATTTATGTGATCGTGAAACATGGTTTATGAACGACGATTAAATTTATTCATGAGTACATAGTTCATGAGATTATGGTGCAGATATAAACGTGAATAAGATTATAAGCTGTTCTAAAATTAATGAACACATTTCTCGATGTTGGGAATTGATTTTTACATTGCAATATTGTTTATGTTGATATGTTGGAAATTTGTGACAGTACTCAATTAAAAAAAATCAAGGTAATATTAAATCTGGGAATGGTTACATCTTTATGTCAGAAAAAATGTGTAATTTTACCTCTATACTCTCTAAATTGAGGACAACATTACAACATAAAAAAGGTAATATCACACCTTCACATTTTACACCAAGCATGCCCAACGTCCGACCCGCGGGGCGGATTCGGCCCGTGAAGCCATTTCATCCGGCCCGCGACGGCTTTTCAAATAGTTCTATGACCGGCCCTCCAAAAAATATTCAATAAATAAATTGAGTGTCTAAATAAATAAAATATCTTGAGATCAATTTTCCAGATATTATAACAAAACATTTATTTGTTTGTTATGCTTTTGACATACAATGTTGCTAATTCAACGTTTGTTAGGATTATGCCTTTGTATTTTTTGAAATGATTTTATTTCACATCTTATCATTCTTTATGTTTGAATTAATCTTATCATTTTAATATTGATGTTATTTATCAGAAATACTTATTAAAGTTTTTTGAATGGATTTTGATTATTTTTTTTTTCAGAGCAGCTTTTCAATGATAAAGTTTTGCCAGGAAAAAGCTTAAAAAAGGCAAATTAATCATATCGAAGATAAAGATCACTGAAAATATTAAAAAAAAAAAACTGAAAAAACAATCTAAAGAAATTATTTGAATAAATTTGAAGAATGCCGAATCAGATATATATTTATATACACTTTATTTAAATTTCCTGTCTTAAAAAAAATGAAATGTTTTGTAAAATATTTGAATAAAGGTGCACAACAACGCAAATTTTTTTTTCGTAGAGTAGATTTGAACTCAAATTTCGTTTTAATAAATTTTATCTTTTCTATTTGATGTTTCAAAGTTGAATAAAACTTGCAGCGACGAAATTTTGATATTTTTTTAAGGTAATAATGTCAGGGAATTCAATTTCAATCGACAAAAACAATTACAATACAATTTTGTCGAAAACAAAATAAAAGTAAATCCAATAAACACATATTTGAAAGTAATCTTTGTATTTCTTTCTTCAAAACAAATGATTTGAATCTTGTTTGCAACACTTGTTTATGTGATTGTTTTCTTAAATTAACCTATTATAATTAATTTTATAAAAAAAATGTTTACTGTTTTTTACTTTCACCACATTAGTTCCGGCCCGCCTCTGCTTTAGAAAATCAGATCTGGCCCGCAGAGGCAAAAGGTTGGGCACCCCTGTAATATTACATCATAAAAAAGGTTATTTTAAAACTTTTTTTTCTTTACACCTTCCAAATTTACACTTTTTCTTAATTGTGTGCACATTTGTTGTGGCTCGTAAATTGCCAAAATGTGGAAATTTTGTCTTAATGAAATTCGGCGTTGTTATTTTTTTTTCTTTATTTTAGCAACAAACACCAGTTATTCGTTTGAGAAAACTGCTCTTCTTAGTGATGTAATTTTACCTCAATTTAGACTAAAAGAGCGACATTACAACTGAAAAGTGGTAAAATTACACATTTTCAGAGGTAAAATTACACATTTTTTTCTGACATAAAAGATGTACCTCTTTCCAGATTTAATATTACCATGATTTTTTTTTCTGTGTAGACTTGCTAAAGAGCACACAATTGCGTCTTAGAAGTGCAAACTTCGACAAACTGATCAAAATGTTAAAAAAATCTTTGAAAAAATCTTTTACGTGTATTCTGATAACTGATGGTGATGATACATACTAATAAATTACCTTGCAACATACAGCAAATATCTAATTTAAAAATGAAAAAAAATTCATTCCATCTCAACTGTGCACGAAAAAGTGCAAATTTGAAAATTACCCTCTCCGATCCTGCTCAAATTTGGCAGGGCTGTTGATACTATCAAAACATGCGAGAATCCCGAATTTCATCCAAATCGAACCACCCCCTCCATTTTTGTACCTCCCCAAAAAAAACGATTTTATGGCGATTTTGGAGCCACAAATCTTAGAGGTTCGGTCTTAGACTCAATTTTGAAGAAAACTGGACGTGGAATCCATTTCCGAGATCAAAATTTTGATTGATTTATTTTTTTTCTACCTGTATTGCGCAATTGAGAACTTTGAATGGTCGTATCTCAAAACACCCCAACTTATTTTTTTATTTGACCTCATCATCGTATTCTCCGGCCAATTTTACATAAGAATCACTTATCGACAGAAATGAATATGATTTTAATTCCTTTGAAATTGAGTCTAAAACCGAACTTCTATGATTTGTGGTTCTTCGCCGTTTGAAACTAGGAGGTTCGCTCAAAAATCGCCAAAAATTCGATTTTTTGGGGAGGTACAAATATGGAGGAGGTGGCCCGATTTGGATGAAATTCGGGATTCTTGCATGTTTTGATAGCATCAACAGCCCTGCCAATTTTGAGCAGGATCGGAGATGGTAATTTTCAAATGCTGTTCCGCTTTAGATGGAATGGCCCATGTACTAAAACAACCTCTTTTTCGGTGTATAAGGCAATATTTAACCTTCCAATTACACACCCTCCAAAAATACACAATTTTTTACTGTGTATTCTATTAAGACTGTCGGGAACCGTGGTGTAGGGGTATGCGTGGTTGCCTCTCACCCAGTCGGCTTGGGTTTGATCCCAGACGGTCCCGGACGGAGAAGTAAATGTTGGCCCCGGTCTAACCTAGAGGTTAGGCCGTTAGCACAGTCCAGGTGTAGGAGTCGTATCCCTGGGGCCTGCCTCGGTGGAGTCGCTGGAAGGCAGTTGGACTTACAATCCAAAGGTCGTCAGTTTGAGTCCCGGGGTTTCGAGTAGGAATCTCGGATCGAGAATGCCAAGGCAATTATAATTTATTATAATTTCGAGTAGGAATCTCGTAATCGAGAACGCCAAGGCAATGCTGTAGAGCGAATAAATTGATTTTTTTTATTAAGACTGAAAAAACTGGAAAAGTTGTTAACTAAGTCATTTTTAGAAAGAAAATTACACAACTTTTCTGTCAGAAAAGATGTACTCATTCCCAGGAGTAATATTGGCATGATTTTTTTTTAACTGTGAACAGTAACGGAAACTAGCAGCGGTTTTTAAACTATTTTTAATATTTTATATGGAGTTAAGGCCGTTGCAAATATTTTTGATGTTTTGTGTCCCTCAACTCTGATCAAAGTCGAGGGGGGGGAGGGGTAATAAAAAAGGTTAAAAAAATGAAATTACAGGCCACGGTATCAAAATTTGAATGCAAAAAGTGCATTAAAATGCATTATACACCTATCCAGCTATTTTGCAATCATTAATTTCCAAGATTTCTAAGTATGGACGAAAATTTTATTTTTGCGAGATTTTTTATTTTGCGGTGCTGAACATTGTAATTTTATAAAAGTTCAAAATATTTTTAAGTGAGCCCAAACATCAAGCCTTACCTCAGTGAGGAAGGAAAAAAAGCAAAAAACTATAAAAGCAAAATACAGTCGTAAACAAAAAAGCATATGCCTTAATCCCAGGGATAATTCAGCTCAAATCAATCGCCAACATAAACAAGCAAAATTGTGATCATTTCCAAAAGTTATCCACCCCATCACTTCTCGTCCCAAGCCAAAAACCACTAATAAATTACGATAATAAACTACATAATCACGGACACGACACTATCCCAACCCTCTGGCAACCGTCCAGGGAAGCCACCGTGGTGCTTTGCTGGGCGACGTGGATTGTACTCTCACACCCACAACACCGTCACCGCCACCACTAACAACTCACTCACCTCTATTGATTCTTCCGTCAGTGTTGAATCCCATCAGCATCCGGAAACAGCTATAAAAATGGCCATAAAATTTAAATCCACTCCAGTTGCATTTTATTGCTTTCCGGCTGTGGCGTTACATGAAGGCGTGTACGCGCGGGAAAAAAAACGAACGCCGCAGCTGCTGTCGTCTTTTTGTGTTCGTAGGTGTTTGTGAGCTTTGCAACAAAGTACCTCTGGTCGGAAAATATGGCAGGTCTTTGGGAAATGAGAACAAGTCTGAATTTGCCGTTGTCGTGCTATCTTGTAGCACGTGCTTTTTGGGACAAATTGAGTAAAGAACGTCATTTCGTCTTGTTCACATTGCTCCACCTGTTGACCTCCACAAATCCCCAATATTCGATTTCAATCCTGAGATATTCAATGAAAACCGATAAAACTCCACGCCTTGTTATCACTCTTAATATGAGAGAAGTTTCAATCTTGTCGTGTTATCTTGACACACCCTGAAAACAATGTAAGTGCGACAATCGGCCATAGGGATTTCAGGTCAGAACGCTTTTGACATACGTGCAAGCCCAACTACCGTAAACATTTTTAATTATAACTCGGGACTCCACTAACCAAATTCATCCAAACTTCATGACAATGTGGTCAGCCAAACAAAACGTGTTTGTTATTGCTTACATTGCGTGCTCGTCAAAAAGCGTCAAAAAGCGACTTGCGATAAAATGTAAACTTCTTTACAAACTTCACTTTGCAACAAAGAAGTCAAATATACCAAAGGAAAGTCTGTTTTATCAATAAAATACTTAAACAAGAATGAACACATAGTAAAAAAAAACATGGTGATTTTAAATCTGGGAAATGAGTACATCTTTTATGTCGTTAGAAAAAAAAGAGGAATTTTATCAATGGGACCATCCATAAACCACGTGGACACTTTTTTGGGAATCTGTAACCCCCCTCCCTCGTGGACAACTGTCCATACAAAAAAAAATCTTTTTTGTATGGATCGTGGACAATCGCCATACCCCCCCCCCCCCCTAAAGTGTCCACGTGGTTTATGGATGGTCCCACTAGAAATATATAAAATTTATCTGTTTTCCGTTATATTGTCACATTTTCAGTCTAAACTGAGGTAATATTACATCATAAAAGAGGTAACATTTCTTCCAGTATTTTCCAAAAAAATCCTAATTATTTCATCAAGTCATACCAAACTAATTTAAGTTAAGCCTTGCTGATTTACCGAGTCTCCAGAGAACTGCCCTGCAATAAAACACGCCAAAGTGTCAAGGCTGGCACCAATTTTCAGGCTGATTGATTGATTTTTCCATCGTTCATTTCCTGATTTTTCCCTGACTTGCTTCGTCTTATGCATTTTTCATTTTCCTTCTCTTCCTTCTCTCTCTCTCTTTATTTTTCCAGCGAAAGGAATGTACGTGGGGGCGCCGTGCGAGTTCACGTGTCACCCCAAGCTGCACCACGTGTACTGCGACCCGTCGACGAACGTGTGCAGCTGCGAGAAGGATTACGTCGTGCTGTTAGGATTACTAAAAGGATGTGCCAAGCGTAAGTGTATTGCGCGAAAAAGGTCCGCCACCAGCACCATTCCCACCACTATTAGGGTTGTGGGGTGTGGTGGTCACCCGGCGGGTCGATGAGCCACACATTTTCTGGTTTTCGTGTGCGTGTGAGAGAGTTTGGATTGGTGTGGGAGGGTGAGAGTGATAGGGTGGGGCCTAACAGTGTGCCAACAACTAACACCTGGAGACGGAGTGGTAAGAGGTCGCGCAAAGGTGAGCGAGGTGCAAAACCAAAAATACGTTAAACATAGCTTTTTAGCTGAGGATTTGGATTGCCACCCACTAGCCAACAATAATAAAGCCATCGTGGGGAATAGATTTATGTTTTGCGAAACACTTTAATCAAACGAGTGGGGTAAAGTTGACTGTTGTAAAATATCATTTGAAAAATTGTTTTTCTTGCGCAACCATAATTCACATGGACACTTTTTTAGAAATTCAATATGTGGAGCAGGGGGTCATTTTTTCTGGCTATAAAAAAATATTGCGGGGATCTGAAATTAGTTCCGGAGATATGATTTTTAGAAAATTGTCAAAAACATACAAATTTTAGCCAAATCACTGCTGATTTGACGAGAAATCACTGTAAACAGCAATTTCATTTGAAAAGAGCCGGAACCGAAAAAAAAGTTCTCCGATCGGGCTCAAAATTTTTCTGGGGGTTCCTTGGCCAAAATAATTAGCGAGTAATCAGCCCGTTTTTTAAATTATTTGACCTTTAGGGTGACCTACACCGTTTTAGGATGGTCCTAAAAATTGCTATTTTTGATATTTTTAGCAAAAACCATAATTTTCAAAAAATCATAACTTCAACCGATTTTAGTTTTTTTGGACGCAAATGCAAGGTGGTCTTTCTAGAAAAAATACTCTAAAGACCAAAAAATCTAGTCCAACATTAAAAAAGGTTGAAAGAAACTTTAAAATGCTGTTTTGTTGGTGTCTAGACCAAAGAGCAAGTGTTCGAAAATATTTTTATCACTCACTCAAACCCCGATGGTTTGACACCAACTGATGTCAAACAAACGGGGTCACTTTTTAGTTTGACATCCCTTTTACACGGAGTTCACACACACTATCAAACGTTTGTTTTGATAGTGTGCGTGAGCGCCGGTTAATAAGTGACAGTTCGTCACTTTTGCCTTCCTCACTGAGGTGCTCTGAAAATGAACTATTTATTGAAAGCTCCTAGACCCACCTTCATGTATACATATCGACTCAGAATCGAAAACTGAACAAATGTCTGTGTGTGTGTATGTGTGTGTGTATGTGTGTGTGTATGTGTGTGTATGTATGTATGTGACCAAAATTCTCACTGAGTTTTCTCAGCACTGGCTGAACCGATTTTGATCCAACCAGTTGCATTCGACTTGGTTTAAGGTCCCATACATCGCTATTGAATTGTTTGAAGTTTCGATAAGTAGTTCAAAAGTTATGTATAAAAACGTGTTTTCGCAAATATCCGGATCTCAATTATATGCACGTAAACGATGTCCGGATCCATCATCCGACCCATCGTTGGTTAGGTAATTGAAAGGCCTTTCCAATGAGTCAAAATTATTGAAGATCTTGCAAGCATGCCTCGAGCTATGACCACTTAAGTGATATTTATGTACTTTTTTGATGCCGGATCTCACAGAAATTTACGTAAACTATGTCCGGATCCATCATCCGACCCATCGTTGGTTAGTCAATTGAAAGGCCTTTCCAATGAGTCCAAAACATTGAAGATCTGGCAACCCTCTCTCGAGTTATTACCACATAAGTTATATCTGTGTTTTTTTCTGGAACTAAACAAAGCTGAAATGTGTGTCCAAACCACTCATATTACCCATTTTTGGTAAATAGTGAGGAAGGCATCAACCACATAGGTGGATTAGGTTAGTTTTTAGTTTGATTTTGACCAACCAACCAACTAAAAAAGTGATAAACGAAAAAGCGACCAACCGCCGGGGGGAGTGTACCCAGAAATGGCAGGTGTTCATTTACAGGATTCCAAGAAATGATTTTTTGAAAATCAAAACTGGGATGTCCGGCACGCCGCACGCAAAATCGGGAAAATTACGAAAACGGAAAAAAATCAACTTTATCCACTGAAACTGCTATGACTACAAAATTTCAGCGATGACCTATACATGTTTGAGTACCAAAAATTTCGTTATTAAAAGACCATCTTATCACCAATGGGGTGGAGTTAGGATATGAAAAATGTGGTTTTTACTATTTTGGGACCACCCTAGCACGGTGTAGATCAAATGGAATTGATGTATATTTAAATAAATTGTGGGCCTTTTGTAAATTTCGGGTTATACGCATTTTTTTATTGATTCGCACCTCATCAGAAATTGTGGCTTCTGATAAAATTGAATTTTTTAAACTCTTAATCAAAATATTAATTATTTAAACCGATTTATCTTACTTTTTAATTCAGTAACTAGGGTGACATTGATAGTTCATTCAATTTATTTATCAAATATAATTCAACCGATTTGGATCCAAAATGTTCACGTTCACACTACGAAACAATCGTGTAATATTCCGTCTAATATGATACACATATCTGGAGAGTCAAAAAATACCTAAAATTACATCAGATTGTCAATTGTGTAAAAGAGGTTTTGGGTGACTCACCATACATAACCTTCGGACGCCTAGAAACTTGCAACAGAGCCCACAAAAGACCCGGGGGTCGTTAAAGTGAATTGCTTTGCTGTTTTGTCAATTACACGTTACATCAATCGTGCCGTGACCGTGTAATTTTACACGTATCGGATGTTTGTTCCGGATAATATAATTTTTTATAACAGTGATCTAGAAATGAATCAAAATTAATTGTTTTCAACAGTTTTATTGTCATTGATAAGCCTGCACTTCAACATATTCACATTTCACAAAGCACCAAATCACTTTTTATAGAAAAACACTGACTCTTCCTGACTACTCATTCCACTTCACCAAACCCAATTGGATTCCGTCACAGCGAAAACTTTCAAATTTTTTGGCCCCAGCCGCTTTTTAAGGGGTTACATACATGTAGAAAATCAAAAAATTCATATTTCGGTAAATTTAATAAATCCACTAAAAAGATGATTATTAATCGCTTCTGAAAGTTTCATGAAGATATTTCATGTTAAAATTGAGTAAGAGACGATTTACGTCCAAAATTTTGCCATGCGCAAAGCGAACTGTCGAACTTTGTGAGCGTTTTTCTCTGAACACCGAGTTGTTTTACGGGTGCCACGATATCTCGTGATGGGATGGACCAAATTGGCTGAAATTTGGGGTGAAGACTCCCAAGACATATTCGGTGTGCATGACGAAGCTCGATTTTGAAATTTTGCTTTTTAAAAAAATAAAAAAATCTAAAACTGGCGATTTTTTATATGAAAAACATAAAAATATTTTTAACTTTTTTTCAAACAAACTTTTTGAAAATCGGGCTTCGTCATGCACACAGGACCGGTTTAACGAGGCTTCACCAAAAATTTGAGCCGATTTGGTCAAAGCAGTGTTGAGATATCGTGGCACCCGTTTTTTGAAACTGCTAACTTAAAATGGCTATATCTCGGCAATGATACAACCAAATATCTTCAAATTTATTTTGATAATAGTTGAAAATATGTATTTTAATGCTCTTAAAATAGAATTCAAAAAAAGTTTAAGTGTGTGCCCAAACCAACCTTTTACATTTTATTCGATTTACATGTATGTAACCCCTTAAGCTGCTCTTTTGGATAGGCTGCTGAGAACGTCCCATTTTTGGTTCCGCCACGACAGCTCTTCCGGATTAAAACCCTGAAGAAAAATAAGCACACCATCTGCAATTTCATCAAGATTTGACCGCAAACAATAAAACTTACCTTTGTCAGCGATTTCATTATGCCGTCTCGGCCTTTTAGTAGCAGATTCAAGCATTTTTTGAGCCCCTGAGTGAAAAACACATGGACGACCTCGTGGCTGACGTTTTGACGTTTCACCTTCAGACGTGTAAGAAATAAAACGCGTGACATTACATTAAGTTAGATGTAAAGTTACATCTTAAAACATGCTCCAGTTATGTGCATCAAATATAATTTAAAATTAGGTCAAAATTATTTATCATCACATCAAAAGTTGTGCTTCAGATTTCCAATAGAAATTTTGACAATTTCGCGTCAAAAAGAATGTAAATTCACGTCATTATCTCATGTACATTATTATTTTTTACATCAGATTGAGAATTCCGTTAAATGTAATATTCATATATTTTAAGTGTGTACAAAGTAAAAAAAAATTCTGCGTAAATGCTTTTTGTGTACACGTTTTCTCATACAATATTACATGCTTTTACTCACAAAGGTGATGTGCATGCTTTTAGATGCGATTTTACACAGATTTTTTTAACTGTGTAGCTACACAGAAAAAAAAGTTGAATTTTGGAATGTTGAAAATTTGGTAGGTTGAATATTACCTCTTTTTTTGAGTGAATCTGATGAATATTCATCAAAAACTGATGAAAATTCATCATTTTCTGGGGTAAAATTAATCATTTTTTTTCCACCAAATCTGTCACCATTTCCTGATGAATATTTATTACCATAATTTTTTTTCTGTGTAGGTAGCTTTTATATACAGTTTGGATAATTTTTTTTTAGGTTTAACAAAATCCATAATTTGAGGGTTAATTAAAAAAACTGACACCAAAGCAAAATTTTAATAAATAATATTTCCATTCTTTTCCATATTTTTTTTAGTCAAATATTATCGCATAATTTTAAAATTTCAAAATTCGGTGCGATTTTTTTCTACTTAAATATCCGTTTTATTTGAAGATATATTTTAATTATGTTTCAATAGCAATTTAACATCGCACTTAAAAAAAATCATTTGTAAGTGGAAAGTTGTCCAAAGATTCTAAAGATGCAGTACATTTTCCTAATTCGATCATGAACAAATTAAAACATTTTGATATTAGGCAAGGAAAAAAGAACATAAGTTTTAAAAATGTATATTTACTTATACTATTATCTTATAGATATTCTCGAATATTTAGATGTAATTTATTTGATAGCTTTAGATTAAAAAAATGGTTTTTGTGTTTCTTATTTTAATAAAAATACACCTGCCAAATTAAATGTACACCTGAATTTCTGACTTTCAAGTTGTCAAATATTTTCAGAGGATCTTAACTCTGATGACTGTTTGGCAAAAGTCCATATAAATGTCCGAAGTTGTTTGCTTTTTGGTAACCTTTGCCATTCAAAATATTTTTTTTGTTAAATTTAAAGTATCGTTAAAAATGAAGAAAAACATACTGAATTATTTCCTCAACATTAAAACGTACCCTAAACCAGACTTAGACTTTCGCAATTTTTTTTCGATGTTTTTTTTTTTTTTTTTTTTGAGTTTGATGAAACTTTGCATTTTGCATCATTAGTCTGTCCACACATTTTTGACGCCAGGTTAGGCTTCATCCATAAAGTACGTCACGCTAAAATCAGCCAAAATTAACCCCCCCCTCCCCCGTCTGTCACGTTTTCCCTATATGTATAACACGCAATGTCACACTTTCTCAGAAACCCCCTCCCCCCTAGAGCGTTACATACTTTATGGATGACGCCTTACATGAAGTGGGTACGTAAATAAAAAGCTGAATCTTGAGAAATAATGTTTCTGATCGATTTGATGTCTACGGCAATGTTAAAGGTACTGACAAGTTAAAAATAATAATAACAATGTTTTACCACGAACTTTTTTAATTGGACAGCTGGCTGCTTAGAAGCAGCCTTTTTAAACAAAAAAAAAATGAAAACTTAGTTTTTTACAATGTGACATAATATTGGCCACTAATGGTTCGATTCAATATCAAAAATGAAACTGTAATAAAGTAGGCTGTTCTTTTCAATGAAAATATTTTGCTAAACTTATGATGCATATTGAGTCCCTTTGACGTAGGAAATGCTTGGACAAAGTTTCATTCAAATCAAAAATAACGATCAAAATTTGATGTGCGGGAAAAAGGCGAGAATTGCTCATTAGATTGCTTACAATAATAGTTGCATTTTTAAAGTTTATATGGTAATTTATGGATTCAATTATGCTCGTTTTTACGTGCAGATAATTTTCGATGCAGTAAAGCAACGATCCATCCAACCCCATGCCACCCTCAATGCGACCGTCCTCAGCACAACGGTGCTAGCCGAGAGCCCTTCCGTGCGTCCGTGTTCCGCGCTGGGGCAATCCATTTTGGCCGCGTTCCAAATTGTATTTTCGTCAAATGGTAGCCGGTTGTGGTGCTTCTAGTTCTGTCGCGATTTAGTCCGTGACTTTGAAAATGAAGCAAAACGCAGCAGCAGCTGCAGAGGAGCGTGAGAAAGGAAGCAAAAAAAAATAACGAAAAAAATCGCCTCAAATAATCCGCAGCCTTGATATGGCACTTTTCCGAGCGCCAACACCGGAAAACTGGGCCACGTGGCACGGAACTTTGTGTGTGTGTGTGTGTGTGTGTGCGCGCGCGGTAACCACCAGTACCTACTAGAATATGCTATTTGGCCGGCGTGTCGGCGGTTGGGTGGTGAATTTATCTGTTGGACACACGTGTGAGCTTTCAACTAACAGGCAGCGAGAGAGAAAAAAGAGGCAGCTTATATTTTGCACCGGCTGCACAGCACCTTTGTGAACGTTTCAAATTAAATGGATTAAATTTTTCAGCGGTTCGTGCAATTATATTGGAAATAAATTAGACGGCCCGGTGCCACCACATGCAAGCCCGGCTGGCAACAGTTTTGATTGCATGTGAGGGAAGTTTATTATAGGTATAATAATGATGCCATAAAGCAATTATTGAGTGCTATTTTTGACAGCAGGTTTTTTTTCACTTTAAATTAAACTTTGAGTATATTTTTCATCTGTGTCACGAATGAGTTCCAAAAAATGATTTGATCTGGTGTCTCAAAAAAAAAAAGAGAATTTAGCATTTAAAAAATGTTTTTGTATTCCTTGAGTGATCAGAAAGGCTTAAGCATTTTTTAATCTTTATTCAATTCAATTCAATTAGTTTTTATTAGTAAATAATCAATTCACAATTTCGTAATTCTTATAACCTAATAGAGTTTTGGAGTACCTTTCAACTATGATTTGTACTATAGTTCATTTTGATGTAATTGGATATTCTAACAATGGATTTGCCAACAGAAGGCAAATAAAAAACCTTCTAAATTTGCTAAGGAAAAGGATAGAGATAGAAAAGCTTAAAACTAGATCACAGTTTGTTTTGTCTTTTGACGTCGAAAAACTTCGCTGCACAAGGCAGCTTATCCGTTGTAGATATACTTCATCATAAGCTCACTCAGAGCTTGGAATTGTTCTGCCTTGTTCCGGCAGGCACGAAAGCGCGTGAGCAGATGCAAGAGCGAAAAACTCGGGAAGCGTGAAGAGATCATCTCCGGTAACGTCTGCTTGTCCCGGTGAAGTACCGCTCCCAGAAGCGGCTACTCTAGCGTACGAACCTCCCCAACCGGGAGGGAACGCTGGGTTGGTCGATGGAACCGCTCCGCCGCCAGCTGCTGCAGCGTTCGTGCTCGAAGTCTTTGGAGGTTGGCGGGACGCTGGCGCTTTCTTCTTCTTGTCCTGCTCCTCGAAGTACTTTTTCCGCGCGGCACAGCCACGGAAATTCGCCGTGTGGTTTCCACCACAGTTCGCGCACTTGACGCGCGCTTTGTGCTGCTGGGCGTTTTCCCCCAGCTGGTCTTTCCGCGGAAGATTGCACCTTTCGGTGAAGTGGGTCTCACCGCACTTAACGCACCGGGGCGGAAGATTACAGTTTCTTGAACCGTGTCCGAATTTTTGGCAGCGGTTGCATTGCGCTGCGTCGGTCGGATTCTTCGTGTAGAATCGCCACGTCACGAAGAAGCCGTCCAGTGCTTTGATCTGCCGTAGGTCCTGGATTTTGACCGACCCACGATCGAAGTACAGGAGGTACAATGTGTACGTACCTGTCACCGTTGTCGATTTCGAGAGCACCTTAACCTCTCGAGGCTTGACCTTGACGCCCGACAGGTGTTCTTCCAGGTCGGAGATCGGGCGGTCCGGATATCCCTGAAGGACGATCTTCACTGGGACCTTCTCTGCTGGGTCAAATGTGAAGAATTTGAAGTTTCGCAACTTCAACTTCTTCACTACCAAGTCGAAATTCTGTTTTTTATGCGTAATCACTTGCACAGAAGTTTTGCTAATTTTGAGACAATATTGGAGTCCCTCAAGCAACTCGTCAACATCGTCCGCCAACGTATCCAAAACAAAAATTGGAGGTGGTCGTCGTTCCTTCGGAGAGTTACACTTTTTCTGCTTTCCTTGCTTGCGCGCAAGTTCATCATCGTCATCGTCGTCGCCAGCACTGCTGCTGTCACTGGCGGTGTTGTTTTCTTCTCCACTCAGCATCTCAAATTCGTTGCTGGTGGGAACGTTGGAAGTGGTTGTTGTCGTAGTGCTGGTGGACTGCTGCTGCTGCTGCTGGTCGGAAGTACTTCCGGATGCCCGGGTCGATTGTCTCGTCCGTACTGGGGACTCACGTGGACGGTATGACACGTGTAAAAAAGAAGGATCGGTGACGTCACCGGGCACGCTCCCGTGCGCGATGGCGGTCGATGCGGCGTTGGTATGTTTACCTTTCTGCACTCTGCCGGTAGATGAACTTCGTGGGTTTTTCGAGGCCGCACTCGAACTGCCACGGCCACGGCCGGCCCTTGGCATGCTGGAGCAGCAAACTCGCGGGTAAACACTGTTAATTACGGCGAAAAAATCGAAAAGTTTGAGGAGCTCCGAACAGTTGACTGTTGCTGGCTGGTGTTGCCAGTCCCGAAGATGATTTTTTTTTTTTTTTTTTTAATCTTTATTTTGATCAAAACTACCTTTTTTATTTTAAATTAGCCATACAATTGGGTGCTTATAACAGTTTTGAGCCGCGAATTTTATAAAAGAGCAATTCTCTACACAGAGAAAAAATGATGGTAATATTCATCAGGAAATGGTGACAGATTTTGTGGCAAAAAAAGATTAATTTTAACCCAGAAAACGATGAATTTCCATCAGTTTTTGATGAATATTCATCAGGTTTGCATTTTTACACATTTTGTATGTAATATTACTCACAAAAGAGATAATATTCAATCTACCAAATTTTCAACATTCCAAAATTCAACTTTTTTTTTTTCTGTGTACCAAAACCAAAAATGGATTTTATTTGTAGTTTTTGATTTGGCTCAAACTTTATGGGGGCCATGCTGGAGTTGAAGTCAATAAATCTTAAGAAAGTTTAAGGCGAGATCGTCATTTTTTATAATTATGAATTGAAGTTATTTATGCAGTCGATGCGGCTATATCCATCCAGAAGCTGAGTTAATCGTTGAAAAACCTACTTGTTTAGTGAAAACGTTATCTGTTTGTTGAATCCGTTTTGCTAGAATTAGCATTTTTTTTTTTTCGCTGGACAAGGAAGAGCTGCAGAATTCCAAAATTAGCCAAAGAATTTATCTGCGACAACGCAGAATGACACTCTCGCCGCAGTTCGTAGTCACCCATAAAAAAGAAAAACATTTTCTAACCGATCGAAATTTGAAAACACACACAATTTTACAGCATAAAAGTAAAAAAAATAATAGACAAAATAAAACATATACCACTGATTATAAAACAGCTCATTTACCAGTAAGAAAAATGTCATGCTTCTGCTTGAACAGCCTCCTACTTTGTAGATGTAAGCAAAGTGGGATCATTCAAAAATCACGTTACGCATTTTCTCTATTCATCACCCAAGTTCATCCATACAAGTTCTCATGCAAATTTGTCAAAAATGCTTTTCAAAAATGTAAAACCTTGTATCTTATCTCTTAGTTATCTGTATCTTGAGATCGGATTTTCTGATAAAATTGGTGTCTTCGGCAAATTTGTAAATATTACTAAAGAATTCTCAGAAAAAATATGTAATAGATGTCATCAAATGGCATATTTGGAGCTAAAACAAAAATTGGTCGAAGTTCATTTGGCAGTGTTGCCAATTTCTCAAAAATCGAATTTTTTTCAAAAACTGAAATAAAGTGAAACACATTTTTGAATTTATGTTAAGATGTTAAAGTTTTGCAATCAAAAAACACCTTACATGAAATTTTAAATTGTGTACCGTTTTTAATATACGCCATTTTAAAACCGTTATTTGTTAAAAATTTGATTTTTAACCTATTGACGCCAGGACCTATCTTGACCTTTTCTGGAAATATTTTATTAAATAAAATGGAGTCGATTTTTTGACGATAACTGTTAATGTAACCGTAACATTTGAAAAGGCCCTTAAGGTGAAACGGGACGTCAGTTCTTAGGCAATTTCTTCTGTTCAACTTAAAGCAATTTCTGAACTCGACTTCGTAAGTTACGGCATTCTCCTTAAAGATACTTCCAAAAACGATTCGTGGTGTCAATATGAAATGCTAACATTGATTTAAACATCTTTAGGGACGCACGGGAAATTTTACGACAGGGGGGCCATAAACCACGTGGTCGTGATTGTCCACGCGCCAGCACAGATTTTTTTTACTGGAAATATTTTTAAAATGCTTCAAGATCATTTTTTATATTATAATTCAGACGAATAATTTCTGGATTATATCAATTTACAATAAATTACAATTTATAAAAATTGTGAAGCAAAACAAAACAACAATTTGCTGTGTTTAGGAACGGGTCATAACAATAAATAACTGCATACTTTTTTAACTTACAATTCCGGGGCCTCCGGGAATGTATGTCAAATATAAAACCACCGCAGAATTCTTCAAAAATCACATGTTTCAAAACATTGTCTCAGTCACATAAACAAGTAAAAAAGTTATTCTTTCCAATTAAGATTCAATATTTGAGAGCAATTTTGAAATTTCGAGGTTGTTGTTGAAAAGTCAGTCAACTAGGAAAAAGTTTAACATTAATTGAAAAATTAATTGAAGATCTACAAATATTAGTATTGTTAACGATACTCCTGTATTACAAAATCCGGCAAGATATTGCTCCGCGAAATTGTACATCAAACTTTTTCCAGAAGTTTTGATTAGATTTCCTGAAAAAAAATCTCTAGGCAACATGAAGCTGTATGCCCTGTGCGCTGTATCAATGCTGCTTCAATTTTCCCAGAATACATACGAAACGAGGACAAGGTGCCTTTATTTCGACTTCCCGGAAGCAGCACAATATGCGTAACAAAGGACAAATCCGTCTTTTCCGATAGTCACAAGTGCGTGTGAGTTTATGTGTGTGGGTGTGTGCTTGTTTTTGTGCGATTGCCAGTTGCCATTGTGTGCCATCTTTCCGTTTGACAGCACTTTCTAACTCAATGCTTTTCTTTTGTTCTGTGCATCTTTCATCTCCGGCGCATCCACGGCAACCATTTCCGGTGAATCCAACGACAACACACCTACCCATCGCCGGAAGAGCAGCCAAAAAGTTGGGCGATCAATGTTTCCACGATCAGACCTGCATCTACAACGACGAGCACGCCCTCTGTGTCCAGATCCGGCACAACGCCATCTGTCAGTGTGGGCCCGGTTTCCACTCCGTTAGCTACTCAAAGCCAACCAAACGTGTCTTCTGCACACAAGGTGAGTATATCCGGTGTATTGCATCAAATAGGGGTTTTTTTTAGTGCGTCCATCCCGGGAATTCCCGGGACAAAAATCCCGGGATTTTTCCAAAACCGGGAATTCCCGAATCCCGGGATTTTTCATATTTTGTCCCGGGAATTCCCGAAATTGAAAACATATCAAATTTTGGTCTAGAAATTCAGATTTGGTTGTGGAAATTAGTAATCGATAAGCATTTTAAAGCATTAAAATTTTTATTCGGCATATGACAACATTAATTTGGCAGGGAAAATTGTTAAAATTTTTGTTTACAGATCCGCAAAATGCTTTGCGCCTTAGATATTTTCTACTAAATTTTATTTATTTAAAAAAAGACTTATTATTATATTCACGTTCATTTATGACTTTAAACTTGAAAAAAGCATAATATTTTAAAAATTATTTAACTTTTCATCATAAACCGGCATCTGGAGCAAATCAGGAAAAAGTAACGAATTAAGACAGCTGTTTAAGCTAATTTGTTTTTGAATAATGTTCTGATTGTTTTGATTGATTTCGATTACAACAGGAACAGATCAAAACAATTAGTACACAAATTTCCAAATTTATTGCTCTAAAATCTCCTGTACCTATTCAGACTGTAGTCCCGATTATCCCCAGTTGGTAGTTGATTGGTAGTGACTTAAAGATAATTTTTAAAATATGTTTTTAAATATAAAACATAAAATTCGAAACTTATCCAAAGTGTTGCATTGTCTGGTATAATTTTATTTCTTGTTGTTTTAGACACTTTCAATGAAATTGTATAAGCTTTTGTAGTTATATTATATAAATAAAAAAATAAAAGAAATATATTCAAAATTCTGGTTCAATTAAATTCCAAAGCACATCAAAGAACACATTTTTTAAATTGTGTTTTACACTATCTAAAGACTGCTGTCCATGTTCAGATTGAAGTGTAGCTTATCACCATTAACAGTTTTGAGCTAATTCTATGATTTAAGCTAGAAAAACGTAACAAATATAATGAAAACATAGATTTTATGACTGCTGCAAAAATTTCCCGGGATCCCGGGAATTCCCGGGATCCCGGGAATTCCCGGGATTCAAAAAATATTTTTCCCGTTTCCCGGGAAATTCAAAACCCGGGAAAATTGGACGCCCTAGTTTTTTTTAAATATATTTTATTGAATTAATGTTTGGGGTTAAGGTAAGGAAATAATTATCTCGAAATTATGTTTTGTCAAGCTCCCTTAAAAATTAAATATTTTACCATAAATCATGAAAAGCAATCAATTCCACTTTTCGAGAGTGGTACTGCATTTAACGCTGCGTCCACGTGAACCGATAAAAGCCAATTGGATGCAGCTGACGCGCGTAATCAAACAGGATTAAATTTTCAGCAGGGATTTGGGATGATATCAATAATTCAAGCCAATGCTACGGGTATGGCTTTGATCAGTGATTTGATATGAGCGCTGCTGCATCGTATAATCATTTTCACCATATTGAACATGCTGGAAAATCAATTTATAAGGATGAATGATAATGGTTGGGTGAAAGCCTCATCCATCCACAATAATTGTATTGATATTGTTAATGCAGTTTCAAAACAGACATCGCTATGATGCGCTCTTGAAAAATTTAGAACCTGATTAAAATCAGATAACTTACCTACTCTCCCACCTTATGTCAAAGTTTAAATTGAACCTTATAAAAAAATGTATCTACTGTCTCTAGACTCACCACGACCTATAGGCAACTTTCTGAATTTTTATTTTATGGCAACTAATTTGAGCGATCGGTAAGGTCTCGTTTAGATGACTGAACTCACTAAATTAACTGTTACTGAATCCAAGTTGTGCATGCTGATCCCGGCAGTCTTCTATTGGTCCTTTTGGTCGACTCCTCACGATCAACAGGGGAAGTGGTGGAGGGTTGTGATGATTGGATACCCTACACCAGGGGTGCTCAAAGTTTTTAGAGACCGGGCCAAATTTGAAGCTCAAATGAGCTTGTGAGCCAAAATTACAAAATTAGATGTTTATAAAAATAAATTACATTATTTTATTTTAAAAGACTAAAAAATACATCTATTAACTCAAGTTTTTTTTTTGAAACTTTTATTATTTTTTATCTTCTTCGTTAATAAAAATTAATATAAAACACAAAATGGCAGTTTTCTACAGGTATTGTTAATTTTATTGCTTAAGGTCTTTGGAAAATGTTTTCAGCTAAATGTACTTTTATTATACTTTTTTTGTACTTAAAAGTTTTCAATAAAATTGTTTTTTTAAATATATTTCAAAAAATGGCCGACATGTAACCTGCATAATTTATATACCGGCGTAATTTTATCAATAAATTAAGTGTGGCTAGTAAAAACTCGTTGAGAGTCAGAATTTCAACATATAAACAAAAAAAAATGTTAAAAAATGTGTAAAACCCGTAAAGTTGGATTGCAATCGTTATTTTCAAAAAAAATGAAAGACTCGACTTTAAAATAAACCTTCTAGCTACAAAAAAAATATTCATCGAAAATTCTCTAAAATTCAAATTATTTTTGAATAAACCAGAACATGTCCAAAATGATTGTAAACGCAAAGGAATTCATTTTTAAATAATTCAGCTGATCGCACAAAAATTTTCATACATTTTTCTAAGTTTTTTTTTTAAACGATTTTTGCCCATGATTTTTCGAGATAATGGGGAGGAGGAGGGAAGGGTTGTCGAAAAAGCTTTGTTAAAAACTTGCAACAGCCTTATTCCTCCGATTTCAACCTTTTTTCTGTCTAAGCTTGAATTTCCAAAAATATTTGATGAACGTTTTGACGATATTTACTAGTTTTACTCACATTGAAACGGTGTCCTAAAATGAAGATCAACATTTTAATAAATCATTAGTTTTTAATCAACAAACTATAAAAGAGAAAAGCTTAAAAAAGTTTAAAATAAAAATTAATTTAAAAAAAGTATAAAATCACTTTACAAGTGAACAACGGGCCATTTTACATAATTATTCAAAATGGATCCGCGGGCCACAAAAATCACCTCGCGGGCCACGTTTGGCCCGCGAGCCGTACTTTGGTCACCCCTGCCCTACACAGTAAAAAAAAAAAACAAGGTAAAACAATGAACTCTCTGACTGTCGACTTTCTCGATATAAATATTGCTCCGGCTGTCCATAAATTTATCAGTCGCTTCCAATAGATTGCTTTGATGTTTGCTTTGATTTGATAACTCCCGCTCTCGACGATCCCTTCTATATCGACATCGAGAGTGTCTACTGCATTACATGTGGGAAGGGGTACATTTTCATGCCAGAAAATAAAGTGTAATTTTACCTCTGAAAACTTTGTAGTCTTACCACTTTTCTGGTGTAATTACAGGTTTTTGCCTGTCATAAAAGAGGTTATATTCAACCTTCCAAATTGGCCACCCCTTAAGTAGGTGACAGTTTCAGTTCACTTCGGGAACATCCCTGTAGGAAATAGCAAAATAGTTGTAGCGGTCAAAATGCTTATGCGTCCTTTTCAAATGTTACTCCAGAAAAGATGATTTCTATGAAAAGTTCCATAATACTTTTAAAAACTGCAAAAAAACGTGTAAAAAAGTTTGTACACCTTTAAAGATATTAACATATTGTCAGTGAGTATGACTTTGGGTCTGGAAGTGAGATTGGATCAAAGTGATCGGATTTTACCATTTCTCAGGTTCTTCTCAATAAAACTAAACTCTGTTAAAAGGTTTGTGTAAGGGATATCTTAAGATGACTTACACAGGAAAAAACATGGGAAGAGGAACATCTTTTATGTCAGAAAAAATGTGTAATTTTACCTCTAAAAATGATAAATTCTACAACTTTTCTGGTGCAATGTCGCTTTTTCAGTCTGAATTGAGGTAAAATACATCATGAAAGAGGTAATATTCAATCTTCCAAAATAACACCTCTCAAATTTACACAATTTTTTACTGTGTAGCATAAAAAATCTCGTTCCTAGAACAAATCATGTCATTTTGATAGCTGTCTAAAGTTGAGGTACGTTTTAGGCCTGAAATGACCTCTCGAATAATGAACTTTTTAATATTTTTTGTTGCAATCACTCGAAAAGTACGTAAATGAGGCAAAATGTCTACTTCAAACATTGTAGCATGTAAATACGACTCCCTCAAACAAGAAACACTGACTTGTTGACTTGTTTTTACCACATCTTTGTATTTGAATGAGATTGGGTCAATTTTCAAACAATTGGCATTTAAGGTAGAGTTCATCAAATCCCACCCTTTTTTGGGAAAATGTTCGTAACTATCTTAAAACAATCCTACGTTAAAAAACTTCCGATGCTATTTAATTTGTTCGTGTTATTAAGAAATTACAAGAGGTGTATCAACCCATAGTCACACCGACTGACGGTAAATAATAAAGTTATTTGTTGATAAATCACCATTACTCCAGTGTCCCACCAACTCTTACTGAGCAAAAATCCTTATTTTTTGCCGATATGACACCATGGTGTAACAAAAACTGTCAATGAATTATTTAGATAAATTAAATTAAATAAATTTGAGAATTAAAAATTTAAATCTGTGTCGTTTTTACAGCTAACAAATTTCACAAAATGCTATAAGAGTGCTTATGACTTGCACGTTTAAAAGTATACATAAAATAAACCGTGATTTGAATCAAATCATTATGTTCTTCATTTTTTTATGTTAAACGTTTAAAAGTTTACGAAATTACAAGTTTGCTTTTACGAATAATACCGTTCTTAGTGTTTTCACGAACACTTTTCCAGAGTTTTTTTTTATTCAAAAGGTCCTATAACATGTGAAACACAACAGTTTAAAGGACCTTTAAAAAAGTCTAGATTTGTTAATTGAAACGTTCAAATGTTTTCACAAGTTTTAGAAAGCATTTGGAAATGGATAAATATATTTAGTAAGGAATTTATTAAAGAACAATTCTAGAGTTTTTTTAAAAGGTCCTATCATCATATGAAAGACAATAGTTCAAAAACTCTAGAATTATTAATAATCAAGTTTGAATTGAGGAAACCCCGGAAAACTCTCCCTTTTTAAATCAAACTCACAGATAAATAAAAATGTCTATTTAACAAAAGCTTCGACCAAATCAAAAAGCAATTCAATGATTAAAAAGTTGTTAAAATTCCGTACAAATCCGTATTATGCGAAAAATTCCCTACAAAAATTCCGGCCTGTTAAAAATCCGCGAAGAGGTTCGAAAAACCGTATGGTAAGGAAAAAATCCGTACCGTTGGTAACCAGAGTTCCCAAATGAACCGGTTAGGCTAGGTTCACCTATAAACTTGGTTCGGCTTAAGCCTCAATTTGTGGTTCAATCCTGGTTCAGTGAACCATGAACCATGGCTTAAGCCAGGCTAACCAGGCTAATGAGAACCATAGGAATAATGCACTGTGTAACAAATATTAGAGTGTAGCAATGTTACAATGTAACATTCATTATACCGTAACATCCGTTACACCGTAATATGATTACACCGTAACATTGTTACACCACAACATTCGTTACACCGTAACATTGTTACACCGTAACATTTTTACACAGTAACATTATTACACCGTAACATTGTTACACCATAACATTGTTACACTGTAACACTGTAACATTGTTACACCGTAACATTGTTATAACGTAACATTGTTACACCGTAACATTGTTACACCGTAACGTTGTTACACCGTAACATTCGTTACACCGTAGTTTGGTTACACCGTAACATTGTTATACCGTAGCAGTGTTACTACGTAACATTGTTACACCGCACCATTCGTTACACCGTACCATTCGTTACACCGTAGTTTGGTTACACCGCAACATGGTTACACCGCAACATTCGTTGCATCGTAGTTACGGTATAACAATGTTACGGTGTAATAATGCTACGGTGTAACAATGTTACGGTGTAACAATGTTACGGTGTAACAATGTTACGGTGTAAAAATGTTACGGTGTAACAATGTAACGGTGTAACAATGTTACGGTGTAAAAACGTTACGGTGTAACAATGTTACGGTGTAACAATGTTACGGTGTAACAATGTTACGGTGTAACAATGTTACGGTGTAACAATGTTACGGTGTAACAATGTTACGGTGTAACAATGTTACGGTGTAACAATGTTACGGTGTAACAATGTTACGGTGTAACAATGTTACGGTGTAACAATGTTACGGTGTAACAATGTTACGGTGTAACAATGTTACGGTGTAACAATGTTACGGTGTAACAATGTTACGGTGTAACAATGTTACGGTGTAACAATGTTACGGTGTAACAATGTTACGGTGTAACAATGTTACGGTGTAACAATGTTACGGTGTAACAATGTTACGGTGTAACAATGTTACGGTGTAACAATGTTACGGTGTAATGAATGTTGCGGTGTAACAATGTTACGGTGTAACGAATGTTGTGGTGTAACAATGTTACGGTGTAATCATACTACGGTGTAGCGAATGTTACGGTTTGAGCATACTACGGTGTAACAAAGCTTGCCGTTTAGCCTAACATTCTTTGATCAGGTTCAAGCCAGGTTCAAGCCAATGCATCAATGGTTCATTTTGGCTAGCCTCGCCTGGTTTGAACCAAATGAACCATGGCTCACGGCACTCAGTGAGCCTGAGCCGACGGTGCTTGCCGACGTGTGGTGTGAACCTGAACCAAAAAAATGAACCTAGCCTAGCCGATGGCTTAGGCTCGTGGGAATACTGTTGGTAACCTTAGGCATCCTTCACTGATTGAAAAAATAAAATGGATTGAATATAAAGTTTACTAATTACTTAGTTTAAAAGTTTGATTTTGAAAACTTTTAATTCAACCAAATGTCAATCTATTACCGTAAAATTGCTAAAATACACATTTTAAAGTGGATTTAGGGGTCTTTGTATCGATGGAATAAATTTTTCGTTGGGATTGCATACCAAGCCGGAATTACGTTGTTCGAAAATCAATTTCAAAGAAATTTTTCACAATTTGACGAAAACGACAAATAATCATAAATTATAATTAATTTTATCAGTGCTCATATCTCCAAGCTGTGAAGCTGTGTTTTTTAAGCGAGGTACATTTGAATGAAAGAAGTTCGTTACACACTTTTTTCATTCAAGCTCAGCGCACGAGCTGTAAACCATTTTTGAGGATAATTTTTTTATGGAAACATTGTTTATGACATACTAATGTATCATTCTAGGGATGAACCTTGGTGAGGTTTTGACAATTTAAGCTCTCATTATAATTTTATATTTAAAAAAACAGCGATTTTCAATTCACCAGAATCTTTTCTTTATCACAACAATAATACAAGATTATGGAGTTTCCTCCTCAAACACGTTCATTTCTTCAATCACTACGTTTCCGGTTCATGTGCTTCTGGGTCACGTAACACGGCGATCCAATGTGCGGCATTTTAAAAGTTGTGCACGTGAACTCGGTTTCGCCGAATCTCAATGTGTAAACAGATGTTGTTTGTGAATCAAAGGTCATTGAATTTCTGACGACATTGATGTATGAATAATTCAGTCACATTTCGTTTAACGACTGCGTGATTGTTGATTTGCTTTTAAAAGGCAATTATACGCCAGTATTGAGTACAATAGCTATAAATTTATTAATGCAAGCTCATTTTGAAGTAGTTCGGAATAAGTTTATATCAATTAAAAAAGAAAACCAACCCCAATTCATGCAAGCCAATTCGCAGTGTCAATAAATCGTCCGACATGCCAGCCGCGGTAATCTCCTTAAAATGTCAAACACCTTCCCGCATTGCATTGGTGAAAGCCACCGCATGCAAAATAGATTCTGCAAATCCAAAAATCCGCTGTTTTTGGCCGCCGCCACCACCGTCACAGCAGCAGCAGCACCCACGAAGGCCAAACATTGCCAAATAGTCGTCGCTGTTAAAATACTGCTGCTGCTGCTGGTGCAGTTCCGAAATCTTCTAGACTCGGAAGATTCTCTGAAAAATAAGAGAAAAGATATTTGAGATCATTTTCAAACAATACATGACACTTTTAAAGAAAAAAATCCTTTTAATATGTATTTCTATAAATGAATAGAAATTTAAAGTTAAATGATTCAATAGAGACTTTTTTCGTTTCCTCGCCGTTGTCTCCTGCCCATGAAGAATGGCTCTATTTCCACTAACCTGTTTTTCGTGCTTTTCCTGTCACCCTCCCCTCTTTTTCCGTTCCAGACATGGCCTCCATAACTGCGGATCTTCCGACACTGTTCGGTGTCACCAGTGGCATTGCCGTGCTGGCCGGCCTCATTTGCATGGTACTGCATTTATTTAGCAAAACGAAATATCCTCGACCTCGACATTTCGGCGATGCCAACCTTGCGCCGCCGATCTTGTACAACAGTGATACAGGTAAGTCCTGGGCGGTCCTTGGAATCTTTGCGGCTGTCCCTTGCTTTCTTAGTGTTTTGGTTTTGGTCTTTTGTTTTATTTGGACGTTTTAATTTAAATTCGTTATGTTCAGCTGTCGAATGAACTTGTCTGTCTCACCAAAGCCACGGTTGTACAATTTGACGAATGTATGAATTCATTATGGTAAGATTACAAAAAGTACGATGCATTTTCGCCAAACTCAAATTGGAAGGAATCAACTTTAAAAATTTATTCCATGATATTCAATTCTCATTTTCATTCAGAAGTAGACTTAAAAGTCAAGGTTTCAACAATAGTTGCTAATCCACTAAGCTTTTTCTTCCACCATATTTCATTAGTGAGGGCAGAAAACGATAATTTGGAGAATCCAGCAGTGGAAGAGCATCTCCTCGAGATGACCCAGCCTGCCATCGAGGATGGTTCTGCTCAGCAATAGAATTAAAAATAATCGGTATGATATGGCTAGTAACCTGGGTTAAGCAATGATAAAGTCAAAATAAATTCAACTCAGATGTTTAGATACTGTGTTCGCATGGTGAAGCATGATTCTAGTTTCTAGATGTCATTTCTATGTGTCTAGAGTTGGATTTTGTAGCAATCTGAAGGGTGTTCTCTTGTATTACGAACATATATAAATTCAAACTATTATCCTAGTTCTTTTTAAGACAACTCACAAACAACAACACAATTACAACTCTTTCTAAACTACCTGCGGCATTTCAGCAAAAATAATAACACCCAAAACTAACTCAGATTCACTTAAAAAAAGAGGTTGACCTAAGTGATCGTTCAAAATTTGAAAAAAAGTATGCAAAACAAGGTCAAAAAAATCACATCAATTCATGCATTATCTGTCTCTGCCCTAAACTATCAAGTGCACTTGTAGCCCCAACGGGGTCAAAAAGTTGGAAATGCAACTCCACCGGCTCATACAACCCTTGGAAAAAAAATTGGAAATGCCTTTTTTACTATAACTTAAGGTAGACGCATCTGCTTTAGATCCTTGTTGGAGGTGATTCTTGATATTCTTCCGGATCGAATGCAACAAGAATCATCCAAATCGGTTGAGTTTTGCCGAGATACAGCCGGTTGAAGTTGCATTTTCAACTTTTTTTACCTCCTTGGTGCTTCGCGTAAGTTTTGACCCAGTTGGTGCTACAAGTTGAGTTAAGCAAGGTTAAGCTAAATCAAAGCATTTTTGATTTTGACCCTGCTTGTCAAAAATAACACTGTCTATAGAGATCAAATGTTTCTATTTCACAAAGACTTAGAACTTTTCAACAAAATCAGTACTTTAACTTATTTACTATAAACATAAATTAAATATTTTCAGAAACAGTTCTGTTTCAAAAAAATGCATTCAAGCTAAAAATTCTAGAGACATTATTTGAAATCCGAAACGGTACAAAGGAATTCCATGTCAAATCAGCAAGATCAAAAGTGCTCCAATCTGGTTTAAAATTTCAAAAATGATAAATATTACTAAATATTGTACACTGTAACAGGAATTGCAGGCACGGAGTCTATTGTTAATCAAGCTAAGTCCTTTCTTTCAACTTCTAGTTGCCTTACATTACACCTGTACCTGTTGAAGTTGTGAAAATTGTATGGTTAAATACAATTTCGTTTTTTATGTAATTTTACCTCAATTCATGTGGGATTTGTGAACATACACAAGAAAAGATGTATTTTTACACATCTTCAAAAGTAACATTACACATTTTTCCTGGAACAACATTCTCCGGAATAATAAGTCGATCCTCCGGTTGTCAATATTGAAGGTATGTACCATCAAAGAAAAGAAACATAAATTCACATACCTGGTTATGGGAGAATATCATGGTAACGAACAGAAAACAAAAAATAACAAGCAAAAATGTCCAACATGTTTCAAAGCTTTGAAAAATGTATGTGTATGCCATAATAATTGACGTGAAATGACATCGGTTGCAGCGATCCCTGTCTGACATCGAAGTAACAAAGTAAACAGGGGCAAAAGTAACAGACGTAACATTCTTCAATTTGCCATTTTAGATCAAGCTTAATGAAGAAAATCGAAGTATGCATTTTGAAAGGACCGAAGAAATCTTCAATATTGAGATCGAGAAGATCGACAACCAGAGAGTCGGCTGTAAAGTTTTAGCGATTACTTTTTTCAAATGGGACGATTATGCACCCACAATTCAGAGTCGAGAGAACCGTTCCCTCAAATTTTAGCTTAGTGCAAAAATCAAAAGAACCATGCTGCTAACTCACTCAATCAAAACAAATGTATTCATTCATTAATTGATACAATAAATCTCCATTAAGTTCCATCAGATCCATACATCGACTTCTAACCACTCATTGGCCACTATGCTGTTATGCTGTGGTGGCCGAGGCAGTTAAATCATTGGGTTAGTTTGCCAGAGGTTTCTGATTCGATTCCCGTAGTCGACACTTTTTGTTTTTTGTTATTACTGGCCAGATTTGATTTATTAAAATTAATTTGTGGAAATCACCATCAAAAACGATTTTTTTCCAAATCGGAGTACATTTGATTCAAATGCTACAAGTTGACAAAGAATTGCTTAATATCACAATTTCATGATATTTTAGCAACGATTGATGCTTTATTTTATCAAAATATATTTTATTCTAGTTGAAATTGTCACTGATATCTAATTAAAAAAATAGTACTTACTGTAAAATCTTTACAATTAGGAAATATATGCTGATTAAGCTCAATGTTAAACAAAACAATTAAAACCCTATTTTTCGTCAGTCAAGCTTCATATATCGCTCAGATAAAATGTTTACCCATTTGGCCCATTCTTTCTCATTTTACGTAGAGTGATATCAATTGCCTATTTCATATGTGAAAACATGAATACCAAACCAAACCGGAAAATGAAAATTTGGCAAATTGCAACGAATATAAAACATGTTGAAGAATCAATATTTCAGCCCAAAGTGACGAACTTCTAATTTAAAAATCGTAAGTCATAACAAACGTGTTTCAGATTTCATCTTTTTATTTTCTTTCCTGCGAAATTCATACATTGGAAAATTGTACAACCAAGACAAACCCGATTACATTCTTACTTTCATTCGGCCCATTTTTTTGTTATTTTCTCATTATTATCAAGTCTACTATCCTAGCGGAACATGTATTTTTTAATCAAAAATAAACTCTTTATTTCTCATTCGCATGATTGCCAACCATATTAAAACCTTCACCTTAAATAATGAGTAATGCTGAATAATGATTCTTACATTCTAACCCGGTATGTACGCTTGTCTCTTTCTATTCTGTCTCTTCTCTTTGGATCTGCATACAATGTAAATCATAACATAAACAATGGCTTTTTTAAACAAACAAAAAAAACCCAACAAACTAAACACAAACAACACAATGATGCCACGGGTTCGGCAAAACGGATTTTCGCAGGGATTCCATTGACAATACAGTCGGCGCGGCCGTCATCGCGTTCCAGTCAACGATCTAGCGGCTCCATCGGTTCCTATGGCAATCGACGGCCGTCCTCGGCGCCCTTGCACGGCTCCAAAGGCGTCCTGGTGTCAACCTCGCGTACAGGTGCGGCTAGATCTGCCGCCATATTGCTTGTATCATGTCACATATCTGCGCTTAGAAGTAGTAGATCCAACACTAGTCAGCATCCGAGCGACCACCTGAGCGACGACAATATGACCAGATATCTCGAGCGCCAGCTGGAGCACCAGAAACAGCTGCTCTTTCTGGACATTCCGTCGCTCAGGAACCACAACAAACTGTTGTCGAAATTTTGCAAAACCACCAAATACGCCTCCAGCAGTAATGACGACTCCAGTTACGACGACGAACCCGACGACAACGGGGTCAATCATTACAGCTACGAGAACGATAGCGTTGAAATGGGAGCGCTGCCGACGCCGGCTAGCGAGGTGGCAAATGTCGCGGTAAACTCCCCCATTCTTCACCATACTTAAACTTCACCTGCAATTATAGCTACTAAAAGAAGAAAAAAAAAAGCAAAATCAAAGTTTAAGATGTCCTATCCTCCTGTCACACCACTGTCACTATCCCACCTCTTTTTAGTCGATGTGTCCTTCCTTATACGTGTAATTGTTGTATTCTCTATTGTCCTGTACAATGTATAAGAACAGTCGAAATTTAAACCAAAACTAATAAGATTGGAGCCCACACAAAATTTGATTTTCAAACAATATAATTTAAACGTAAGAAACAACTTCAGAGAATATGCCAGTTTAATCTTTATCTTAAAAGAAAAAAGGGAGATCTTCATAAATAAAAACATCTGCGATTTTATGTTGATTTCGGTTAAACTTTATCAACTTTTCAACTTCCGTTTTAAAAAGTCAATGTTTTCCCAATTGACGAAACGTTAAACATTTTCGATATTATTTTCCTGTTAAAATGTTCATATTATAATGAACTTTAATTATTTCTGCATAGATAAATGTATCAAACACGAAATCTCAAAAAAAAAAAATATCATGGTTGATTAACAACAGTTTTATAGATTAACATGCCTTTTCTTCAACGCAATTGTCAAGAGTGCCTGATAATTAGCAGTTTCAAGAACTTTCCATGGTGAAATTGAATTCCAGTTAATTCCCAAGATTCATTTTTAAACTTTTATGAAGTATGCTTATTTATCCAGAAAAAAAAACAAAAGTCTGCTTTTGTTTTGTTCTCAATGTGAATTATATTTCTTTAAATTTCTATGATTTCAATGGACTAACAATAAAATTATCTCCAATTAATGATAGAAATATGAACAATAATGATAAAAATATAAACATATTCTTAAATCTAAACTTTTGGCTAAAATGATTTTTTCTGTTTAAAGTACCGTAGCCTGGAGTGAAATTGATGGTAATTTTATTTGTTTTTCAATTTTTTATTCAAGCGTTAAAATTTGTCTCAAAATTTATGTTTTCAAAACATAAACTGATATCAGGCCACACAAAGTCTATGTATGTTTTCACAAAAAAGTTTTTTTTCATTTGTGTTTTAAAAAATAGTTTTAATGAAAATTTCTTACCAAAAACCTAGGTGACTTTCATAGTCACTTTTTTTTTAGTTTTAATTTAAAATTGTGCATATTCATTCATTACGTCAAATTATGCAATGGGAAGGTTACTTTGAATGTTTCATTTGAAAATAATCACAATGCAATGTTTGTTGAACTAAGTTCAACCTTTTTGTTACAAAGTGTATATTAACTTCAGGTTAAATAATTATAATGGTCAAAATTTGTTCAAAATTAATGAGAAATTATTTTTTCATTAAAAAATCAAATGTTGTAGCACATATAAAAAATAAGTTTACTCGAGACTGAGATAAGTTTTATCAGCGTATGGGTGAACCAATCGTTACCCCAAAAGGAACTGAAAAATTGAAAAAAATAATGGGTCATTTCTTCCCAAGTGACAACGTGTCCGACATCAACCTTCACCAAATCAGCTCAAATTTGGCATGGGGGTTGTGTTTGCCTCAAAATCAAAGAATCCCAACTTTGATAACATTTGGTCGGGTCCGCGCCCTTTACGTTCCTCTTTATTTGAAATTTTCGAAAAACTAAATTTTTAAAATGCATTTTCTTTCAATAGAATTCAACTTTGGGGTAAGCAAATTTGAAGATTTTTTACGTAGAATCCAATGGTGTAATCAAAGTTTACGTATAGTGTTGCTAGATATGAAATAAATGCACCTTAAAGGGTTTAAAAGTAGTTTATGCAACAAGTTGCAAAAAGAGGATTTTTTCAGCACGAGTCGTACATTTATCCAACGAGGTTCACCGAGTTGGATAAATACGACGAGTGTTGAAAAAATCAAGTTTTGCAACGAGTTCCATACAACATTTTTTGCAATTCCGAAAAACACCCATTGAGTGAAATTTTAAGTCAAATTTTCATGTATTTTGTCAATGAATCGTTTTAATCAAAACAAATTTCGAAAAGTGTTACTTTTCGAAACAAGTGCTGAAAAGTTCAACTTTTCAGCACCCAATTCAGTGCTGAAAAGAAGAACTTTTCAGCATTTATTTTGAAAAGTGTTGCTATTCGATTCTGTTATTTTTGGTACAGAAAAGTAGGCTATTTCGTCATTCAAGAATGACAGGAAAAGTAAGTAGTTTCACGACGGAATTGCAAAAAGGTATTTTTAACCTTTTAGACGAGCACTTACGGGGAAACTGACAATTGGCTTCGATTGCTAAGTGTTTTGGCTTTCTCGCCTTACTGAGGAAAGGCTATATAAACATTCGATCCGTCTTGGGTTCCCATAAAACCCTAGTTAATATTATGAAGTTTAGAAAAGTACTTCGAAAGTTACGCTAAAAAATGGGTTTACTTAAGTTCGGAAGATTGTAGTCTTGTTATATATTTTCAAAAAGGTATATGCACTTTTTGGAGGCCCTGTCTCAAATATTTCGATGAAAATGATGTCCGGATTCAATATCCGATACGTCGTTTGTTAGATAATTGAAAGATCCTTCAAATGAGCATAAAACATTGAATACCTGATAACCCTATCAAAAGTAATGAGCTCTTAAATCTTAATTTTAAGACTCAATTCAATTTGTAGTCTAATTACAATTTGTATCATTTTTGACAAATATGTTAATGTAACGATCCATTTGCCCAGTTTCCAATTCTAAATCATTTGATTGGGAAAAAATGTCACTTTAGGGTATTAAAATAATGCTATTTATCATTGTTTTCCTAATTATAGTTTACTTCGTTTCAAAACTTTTCAAAACTTGTTCAAAACCTAAAGAGTATTTTTCATTTAAAATCTTAAACCTGTCAGAGTCACCCCGACCATCAATGTCACCCCGTTTTTCGGTATACAAAAAACGTGTTGGGTTTGTTACAACTTTTAGAACTTAGTAAACTTTTCTCTTACTAACTAACGAGATGCAGACCAGGGCCATCTTCCAATATTTTGTAGAATTCAAATTGTTCAAACTATTTATTGTATCATTATTGCCTTGTTTGAGAATCAAATTTTCTAACTTAGTTTAGCCCTCTCAACAGCCTCCAGCGTGAGTAAAAGAAGTTAAAAACAATGGTTTGATTTGATTGAAAACATACAGAAAATGTAACATTCAAAAATCATACGACTAGTGATCTTTCCACAGAAAATCAAATTTGGCAAATTTGGTAATAGACAACGCTGTTAAATGGCTTTTACTGTTGGTCTTTAAAGTAGTAAAATGCCCTTCTAATAAACAAAGTTTTCATAGCATCCAATTTCCAAACCAAAGATAAGATAAGACACCGTCCTTCAATAAAACAAAAACAAAGGATGATTACATTTACTATTTCCTAAAGCGGAAACTCTGGCCAGCGTCCAGGATACATCCGGATGCGATTCATTGCTGCCCTTTCACCTTTGGGCTATATCTCGATACACCCCCCCCCCCCTCCTCCCACTCGTCCCTTTCATCCTAGTAGACAACATCGAAAACTAACATTCGAAGAAAAAAAATCAAAACTTGTGTGTATCAAACTTGTTTACTGGAATGCTGTTCGATGTGTTCGATATTCGCTATACCAACTCTCATCATCTCTTTCTGTATAACTGTGTGCGTGTATATTGTGTACATTTGTTCCGTTTCTACGTTCCTCTACCGTTTTTTTAGTTTCTTTGTTGTTCCATCATGTATCATGGTTTTTTTTGTGTTTATCTGTTGTTCAGTTATTACATGTGCATATTTGTTCACCCTCTGTGTGACAAAAGAAAGACAATCAACTGCGTGTGTGTATGTGTGGCGGTGCTCTTTCTCGATGTATCTGTGTTCTGATCTTTACACAGTTGTTTTCGTTTCAACACATGTTTAAATTCATAAGGATTTTGTCTAGTAATGGATTTGACCTTGATGAAACAGGTGAATAAATATCGATATAGATTTGTTCAATAATCAATTAATTTGTTAAAAAATAATAATTATAAAAAAATTTGTCTCAAATTTTTCAATTAAAGAAAGTGCACGTTGGTGAAAAGAATAATATGAAAAATTGAAATAAAACTGGACACTCCAAATGTAACATGTATTACCCAGTAAAAAATATCATGGCAATATTACATCTGCAAATGAGTACATCTTTTATGCATGAAAAAAATTAATTTTACTACCTCTAAAAAATTGCAAACATACCACTTTTTCACTATAAGGTCATTTTTTCAGTCTTAATAAAGTTAATATTACATCATAAAAATGTATACCTTCCAAATTAACATAATTTTCATCTGTGTACGTGTAGCAGTATAATGGATTCTTAGTAATATTTTGATCAAGTTTATAACTGGATAACTATGACAATCTGTAAAGTTGTTTCAATTTCACAGAATTCGTTTTACAAGTGTCTATCCCAGATAAATTTAATTGCGGCATTTGAGTTATAAAAAGTTATGAGTTAAACTGAATTATCTGAATAACTGAAATATAAAATCCAGCATCTTTTTGGAACTATAAAAATCTTTGGCTTTTACAAAACAATATAAACCTCAAGAATTTATGGTACCCGTAAACCAGGTGAAACTGATAGAAATTTAACTTATTATTGAAATAGCATTGAACCAGTTCTTGTTCTTGTTTCAAATTGATTTTTTTTTCTAATGTGCTTGAAAAAGAAATTGCTTATATATTTTTATGTTCGGGTTGATTTGGAAAGTCACTGTGTTTCTCACAAATTACAGATTAAAAGTGAACAGATTGCACTGATTACATGAACATGAAATTATCAGTGTTGATTGCCATAAATATCAACTTTGAAGCATAAATCGAATTTTTTGTTGAAATTTTGAATTTTGCGATTTTATTAGATTTTTATTCAATGTCAATTAAACTTGTCATTAAAAAACTGATTTTATTTGTTCTTAGTGGAAAATGTCCAAAAAATTCGAGTACGTCTTTCGATTCTAAAACATTATTTTTGAGAAAATCATGACTCCTGAAAATTATTTAAAAACACTTTTTGTCGACGTTTTTCCAAAACTTTTCAAAATTTATTGAAAACTTTAATTTTATATGTTTCATATCTTTCCACTCATATTTAATTCGTATATTTGTCTAGCGAAAGCGTCTTAAGCCCAATAATATCACCGCGGCTTTCAATGTCATCCCAGTTTACGGTGGCCACAGTTGGATAAAAATCTATGGAAAATTGGTTTTAATTAAACAGAATGTACGAAACGCTAATAAATTGACATTAAAACAAGTGTGAATTAAGAGGATTTACATCACTTTGAAAAATACATGAATTAATTTGTTTTAGTTGGATAATATAAAACTTTTTAGATTTTTATGACACAAATTTAGTCAAAATTCATAAGTGTAATATTACAATCAATTTTGACAAAAAATATCAAAAGGCTTTGGTTATACAAAACTAAATAGAGTTTGTTTAGTTTGTAATTATAAGGAATTTAAATTTGTACGGAAGTTTGTAAAACGGCAGTGGGAGTGAGCTTCGGCCAAAGGGATTTTTCATTGTGTAGAAAGTAGAATGTTACATCTAAAAATTTAACTTGCAATGCCACTGTGTTTTTTCGTAAAAAGAACTAACTTTGAGGCAATTTTAAGTTCGTGGAACAAATCCTGTTAATTTCATAGTATTTAAGAAAAGATAAGTTTCTGCTCGAAAATGTTGGCCAAAACAATAAATAAAGCGAAAAAAAGGAAAAAAAAGCAGTTAAAACTTTCGATCAACTTATCAAATTAAATAACTTTAATAAAAAAGTGTAGATTTAACAAACAATAAAACATTTTGAGAAGTTTGACTTAACTCATAGATACCAAAATCCCCCACGTAAACAGCATGATTTGAAAGGAGTTGTCCGATCAAGCTCACTATATCTCAAATATAGCTTGGAGTTTCAAAACATTAGCCTTATATTTGAAAAGGTCGAATAAAAACGAGAAAATGACGAAAACGAAAAAAAAAACATTTTTTCCATCAACACTTCACAAACTGCGATAACTCGAAAAATTAAACGATGCCTATACTTTTTCTGTAACCAAAAATTGCGTCAATCACAATAATTTGCGTACCCATAATAGTACACTGAGAAAAAAGAGTTCCCAAAATCCTGAACAAGCGTTCATGAAAATGGGAACCACGAACAAAGTGTTCAAATGCCGCATTTTTTTGGTACGATTTTGAAAATCTTACCATGGCATTTGAACACTTTGTTCGTGGTTCCCATTTTCATGAACGCTTGTTTTTAATTTTGGGAACTCTTTTTTCTCCGTGTATTGGTCATCGCTAAAATTTTCAAGTTTTCGCTGTTTTAGTGAAAAAAAAAATCCCCGTTTTTGAGCTTGGCGCGTCAAAAAACCTGGTTTTTATTTTCAAAAAATATCTTGGAATCCTTTTAACCCTTTTTTAATTTTTTACATAAGTTAAGTAAAATTGTCCGAGGAATCCGATGAATTTAATTCAAATACAAGCTTTTTGGTCCCAAGATTTTCAATCCCGCATTTTTAATTTTCATTCGACCATTTGAAATATTTGGCTAGATTTTTGAAACTCCAAACTATTTTTTCATGAAAGTAAAACTTATATAGCGGAGTTATGAATTTTGAAGAAATATGTTTTTTTTTAAATCGACAAAAATTGCAATTTTTGGACCACCCTAACACGGCGTAGGTCATTCTAACGACCACACAAAAAAAATAAGAGTCTAATTATCTCAACCGAAAAATCCCCAATCCAATTTTGAGACCGATTGGACGACTTTTTTTAAACATACTGTTTTCGTGAGGAATTGCAGTATATCAAGAAAAAAACAATTAATTGAATAAGTAAAATTTCAAAAAAGTTGAAATTGCTGTAAACAATAACAGAAACGTAAATAAATAGTTGAACGCTTAAAAAAGGGGTTGGTTCATAATTTCGTCAAACTAGAAGTTTAAAAAACAAGCCGAGATTGCTACCAAACAACATAACTTTGATCTCGATCCAACGTGCATTCGTCTGCCCTCCAAAAACAACGTTAGCACCACTTTAGCGCTCAAACGTACAATCCAGCAATCAAAATCACAACTCGAGCACCACTCTGTAGAAAGCAAAACTCCCTCGCCGTGTAAAAGGACGAAACCAAGCCCCACATATTGTACGGAACACAATGTCATTATTTGCGAACGCGTTTTTTTTAGTTTTATGCTTCAAGTCGTTCTCGTTTGCTCAACATAAGGAAATAAAAAAAGCAAAAAAAATCACACACACACAGAGGAAAATCAAAATTCGAAGTTCGTTACAGAATCACGTGAAAATAAAAGAAGCATAACCAGCGGTATTGACGGTCGAGGTAAAATCTTTCTTTTTCCAGAAATGTTTCATGCATATAAGCAATATGGCGAAATATGAGTAAATCATAAATTAACAAACACAACCAATCTGGTAACCACAGTTTAACCGTTGATTTTATTCTTTATTTTTATTTTGTCGCTTGTTTCCACTTATCTTCTCCACTTGTTTCCTTCGCTTTTCCTTCTTCACTGTTGTTTTCTTCGATCGATTCGTTTTATCGCCATTTCTTAATTGTTACATTCTCTCTCTCACACTCAGGCATGCAAGGCAAAATCGCATATATTTAGACAAATAAAGCTAGTGTATCACCAAACACTACCACCACCACGCTATAAAGGCTGGCAGCACATTCTCTTTTATCCACAAGAACAATAGAGCTTTATTATGCAAACGGGCAAGCTCGCCGCAAGCCAAGTCAAATGAGCAGAAGAAAGCATTCGTTTTGAAAATCTTTTTTTTTCCCCAAAATAAAAAGGATAGCTTGTTACTGTTTTGCTTGTGCTTCGCGAAACTAGCATGTATGCAAATGCAAATGCCTTCACAGGCTTTTTTTGGCATATATTTTAAAAAGCTTGCAATACAACGAAGACAATGGGAACTGCTTTTTTCAAGAATGAATAGAGCGAATTTTTTGTTGGCTCAAATTGATCCCAAGTGGACCCCACGTCAAATGGCCAACACATTCAAAGGCTTTTTTTGGGAACAATCTCAAACAATGGAGAAACCCTAGATTTAGACAGTATAACCACAGTGGTATAACCTTAAACATAGTTTAAAAAAATGGGTGATGTGTTACATGCAATAATATCAGTAATAATTTTCCAAACTAAGGCCGTTGCAAATATTTTTTGAAGTTTATGTCCCTCGACTCTGGTCGGGGTCGAGGGGGGTGCAAAAAATAAAAAAAAAACATAAAAATTGAAATAACAAGCCATAATCTCAATATTTGAATGAAAAAAGTGTTTTTAAGAATTAAAGAGATTTTTTTCGCCGAAAAAAATGTTTTTTTTTGGAATTCAATTCAACAAAAATTTAAAATATTTTTTTATCAATTCCAGACAAGCAAAATATGATTTTAAACGCAGGGAAAATGCATTTCTAATTGTTTTTAGTTGGTTAGACTTCTATTCCCTTTGGTTCATAATCCTAGAGTTCAGCGATGGAAGAACCATCATCAAAAGAAAGTCTTTGACGTTCTTCAAGCGAAAAATTCTAATGGCTCTCCTCTCTCGCATACGAAAGATCGGTAAAAAGAAACTCAAACAATCGTTATCTGGATTATTCGGCGGAACATTCATTTATCTACAAAACTTGCAGGCAAAACGTCACACTTCGAAAAATGACCTGTAATTTTTTGTAGATGGGCAATGTGTGCACAGCTAAAAATGTAGTAATCCAGCTGCGTGTAAAAGGCCTGGGTGTAAAATACATATTGCATTATTTTATGCAATTAAATGTGATTTTACGCTCTGAAATATGTAGCCCATCAGTATGGGAAACCTACTTGACCGAAATGTCAAGCTCATATATGCGTTTATCTTTACAGTTTTTCATCGGTCTGATGGCCCAGTGGGCTAAGGCGCCAGTCCTTACTATTGGTGCTGGGTTTGAATCCTGTCGGTTGCAACTTTTTTTATGTTAGCAAGAATTGTACATGCAGTGTGTAATATTACACTCAAACGCTCGGGTAGTCATTTGACCCCTATTTTTTTTTTCTTAAAAATATCATAACTTTTGGTAGAATTGACCAATTTTGATGCTTCCGGTTGCAAAAGATCCAGATTTGTCTATATTTTGAACTGTCAAATGGGTCTCCTTTTACCGGAGACATTCCGGATTCCGTTGGGGTACCTCGGCCCTCCTATTTGGGGTTTTGGTCAATAGAACAAAAACCATTTCACAGAAAAATGCCGGAAATGATGCAAAATTACAAGGCATCATTCTAATACATCATCTAGCAAAAATAATTGACATGGTTAAGTCCTACGGGGCACCGGAGCCGGTTCCGTTTGGGCACCAATCGACATCAGCTTAGTGAACCGTTTCCGGTTGGAACCTGTTTCGGTGCCCGAAGGTCTTGACCATGCCATGTATCTATGCAGGATGATGTATTAGAATGATGCCTTGAAGTTTTGCATCATTTCCGGCGTTGTTCTCTGAAATGGTTTTTTGTTCTATTGACCAAAACCCCAAATAGGAGGTCCGAGGTACTCCAACGGAATCCGAAATATCTCCGGTAAAAAAGGACCATATTTGTCCCCCATTGGACAGTTCAAAATATAGACAAATCTGGACCTTTTGCAACCGGAAGCATCCAAATGGGTCAATTCTAACAAAAGTTATAAGATTTTTAAGGAGAAAAAAATAGGGGTCAAATGACTACCCGAGCGTATGAGTGTAATGTGCTTATTTTGACGAAGGTGATGTGCATGCTTTTGCATGCGATTTTACCATCAGATTTTTTGCTGTGTGTAAAGATGTAAAGCAAATGAAATTAATTTGATTGGTGCTATCCTGGTAATTAACCAAAAATCTTCAGCTGATTGATTTTCTTCGAGAAGTTCATGAGCGATTTTCTTTTGTGTGTTTCGCCTCCTCTCTCTTTAGCGGGTGAAGAAAGTTTGCAAGCGATTAAGGTTTTTTTTGCGATATTTCCCTGGCAAATATTAGAAAAAAGATTTGCTATTAGACTCTTTTTCAAAAACCAAAATGATTTTCTCGAAGCACAAAACCATTATCCCTATTTTTAACTTTTTTTTTATCGTAAAAAAAAGTTCACGGCATAACTTTGGATTTCAAGAGTTATAAAGCCCAACAATGACGAACTCCTCGTCACAGTAGCCTAATGCAAACAATGATCGAGCTCGAGCTGTAACAGTCCTTGAGAAATATATTGACTGAAATATTGGTTGGTCAATAAAAAAACAGCAGGTGGTCGCATGAGAAAAAAAAAACTTTTGCTAGAAAGAATAAGCAGTTCTGATGCAAACAAACCTGCAGCTGTCATGTAAATATATTTTAAATGTGTTGGTAAATGTCTGACTAGAACATACTTTTGAAAAAAATCTGCTCAATTTCATTGAAACAATTTATGTTTTTTTTTTTAATTCAACTTCTTGGGGTTCTTCCAATTGTTCCAAACCATTATTTTGCAACATTGGTTCCACCAAAAAATATTGTTAACCGTCAAAAAGAAACGTTATACCCTCATCAGGTCGACGTCGTCGTGCTATCTTGTCGCACCCGCCATTTTGACGTTCCGAGAAAAACGCGTTTTAATGTTTGACCTTGAATATACAAAAACGAGCGCACGCAATGTAAACAATAACAAACACGTTTTGTTTGGCTGACCATTCTGTGCATTGTCCCGAAGTTTGGTTGAAGTTGGTTGCTGGAGTCCCGAGTTATAATTACAAATGTTTACGGTAGTCTAGCTTGTACGTGCGACAAACGCATCCTGACTTTCCTGGCCTGAAATCCCTTTGGCCTTTTGTCGCACTTACATCAATTTTCATGGAGTGACAAGATAGCACGACAAGATTGAAACTACTTTCATATGTAAAGTGACAAAAATGCACGGAGTTTTTTCGGTTTTTGTTGAATATCTCAGGATTGAAATCGAATTTTGGGGATCTGTGAAGGTCAAAAGGTGAGGCATTGTGAGCTGCACAAAATGGCGTTCTTAACTCAATTTGGCCCAAAATACACGTACGACAAGTTAGCACGATGGCGACGAGGTGTTACATTGGGTCTGGGTTGTGAGATTGGAACTTACAAAAAAGCAGTAATTTTTATGACCCAATGTCACCCTGATATCGGTAGTACAAATTAAGAAAGTTCAAGATAAAATTCTCTAATCATCTTTAGAGAAATTTAAAAAGTTCAGTTCATATTTTTTTAAGGGTAACATACAAGTAGATAATCACAAAATTTCATACCACAGAAAATTTATTGAAGCCACCAAAAAGATGATTTTCAATCAGTTGTGAAAGTTTTATGAAGAAATTACACGATTAAACTGAGCTAGAGACGATTTTAAGCTAAAAAAAAAATTTCAATGCGGACTGTCAAACTTTCTGAGCGTTTTTTCTCGAAACACCGAGTTGCGAGTGCCACGATATCTCGAGATGGGAAGGACCAAATTGGCTAATATTTAGGGTGAAGACTCTCAAGACATATCCCGTGTGCATGACGAAGCTCATTTTTGAAATTTTGCTTTTTAAAAAAAATAAAAAAAAATGAAATACTGACGATTTTTTGTATGAAAAACATAAAAATATTTTTATCTTTTTTAAAAATAAACTTATTGAAAATCGGCCTTCGTCATGCAAACAGGACCGTTTTAAGGTGAAACGTGAAGGCAATATTAATGTAAATGTATTAGTGAGGTATGATTGTGTTAGTTTGATGATGATCATTGGTGACGTCATTGGTTGACTAGTATTTGTGACATCGTTTAGTGGTAGTTGTGTGGTCGAAAAAACATTGCTAACAAATCAAAATAACCAATTGAACGAAAAAATAACTTTGCTAACTTTTGAAAAGAGCTTCATTTACCTGTTACCATGATTTCGAAATTTTGAAACTATAAACTTGAAACTCATCCTGAAATGAATATTTTAACGAGTTTTTTTTTATCCCAAAATGAACCGAACATACGGTTTTGAATTTTCCTACATGATTGTAGTTAAAAATACTTCAAGACACTGAAATCAACCGTTAGATATAAATACATGTTCTTCCATACTTGGAGCATTTTAAAATATGTTTTTTGTTCGAAAATAAATTTACTTCTCGGAATGTAGTGAAACAGGCTAGTCTTGATTTAAACATTTATAAACAAATATTTTTCATGTTTGACCACAAATAACAAAATTAGCGCGTGAGTAGCTGTCCCATCAGTCCGGGAGGTTTCGATCCGGATTTCGAAGGTCTCAACGACTGCGTTCGAGATCAACCTGATTCTTTAGATGCCGAACTCCAGCTTGAGCTTCTCGCGGAGCAGGTAAACACGCTTTATCAGCAGCTTTGGGAATCCGGGCCTAAGGTTGCGGTATAGCACTACATCGATCAGGTCCGGTAATCAGCTGTTCCTGGTAAAACTGATGGCGAAGTACCGGTGTAGAGCTCACTTCCTTGGGCTGCGGAACCGGGAGAAACCCGATCCAGCTATTCCTGTCCTGGCCAGATTGTGATCGATCATCGGGGTGGGTGGGTCAGAAAACTCGTTGGCTCCGTGAGTGGTTCCCACACTGACGGATGAGGTCTACCCGTTGTTTTCACTGTCCGCTCCACGACCTAGTAAAATGTAAATCGTTTGAGAACAATCAATACAAATTAATTATGACAAAATATACCTACAATTGCAATTTCCTGTGGTTTTCTCTCATTTTTCTAGATTAAAATTTTCTTCGCACGGTCGAGCAATTTTCACGACAGACCAGCAGAAGATAAAAACAAACAGAACTGTCAAAATCTTGCGTCCCAGCAAGGGCATGGTGTGCTTTATTCCTTGCGCGAAATAAATAATTAGCATGAATATTGGATTTATTGAATGCGCACTGCTAAACTAAAGTGACCCGAAAATTGCATACTGGTTGCGTCGAATAAAAATATATAAATGCATAAAAATAAAAAAAATCTACAAAATCTGCTTGAAATCTGCTTTTCGTGCTATTTTTTTTTCAATCGAGCACACCTTGTATAAATATATGCCCTTGACGTGCCAAAAAAGTGTGGCCATACGGAGCAGAGTTTAATTGCACGAAGTTTTTTAATTTATTTTTTCTGTTGTTATTTTATCTCGAATTCCACTTTAAACTTTCTTTTATGTAACAAAACAACTCATGGATGAGTTGTTAGATTGTTTTTTATCAGTACAAGGTAAAACATCAAGCAACAAAATGTTATTTTTGAATTTTATTAAAAGTGCTCGACTTGAATTTTTGGCAACCACATTCTCGATGACTACTACCACAAGCAAACCACAAGTGCATATGACAGTTGTATTGGAGAGTGTCTGAACAGACAAAAAAATAATCGCGAAATTTTCCACTTCACGTTTTTTGATTCAAGATATCGGGAAAATCGCGGGTTATATTGTGTTTGGCTGTGATCACCTGGTCCATCTGACTGCAGCACGTCGAGCGATCAGCGATTTATTAAGGTAATGTAAATGAAATGGTAGTTTTCAGGCGTTTTAAAGTTCGGTCAGTTTTGTATGGCAAAAATTTGGTTCTCAAAAACAGGCTAGATTCTCGAAAAAGAAAGATTTATCGAGCCAGGCTTATACTTTGCTGTGTTCCTCTGGAAATTCTGCGCATAGTGATTATTTTTTTGAATTTTTAACCGTGCAGCAAGTTTGTGGAATTTCAAGATTTCTAAAAAGTCTTTGATTTTTACTGAATAAGGTGTTACGGGAAATAATCATTGTTAACGTGAAACGGGACGGTTTTCTGCCATACTTTTACCGCCATTTAAAATGATGGCACGTTACACCTTAACGAGTCTTCAGACTCTTCACCAATAATTTTGAGCCGATTTGGTCAAGGCAGTGTGGAGATATCGTGGCATCCGTTTTTTTTTTTTTTTTTTGAAACTGTTCAATACAAATAGCTATATCTCGGCAATGATACAACCAAATTTCTTCAAATTTGTTTTGATAATAGATGAAAATTTATATTTTAATGCCCTGACAACAGATTTTTTTAAATTAAGTGTGTGCTCACATAAACCTCTGACTTTCTTGTCGATTTACATGTATTAAGATTTTTTTAAAGGTTAAAAGACAAAATCATCTTGAAAAGCTAAAACACATTTGCAAAATAAAATTACTAAACTTAAATTTAGAAAAAGTGCACAAAGTTATGTGTATCGGAAATCACACAATTTAGTCGGATATTTGATATCGGAAATCACAGAATCAGTTGCTGCAGATCGATTTGTGCTTGCATCAGAAATTTTTATCTAAGTGTGGCCCAATTGGCCAACACATGTCATTAAATATATCTCCGTAAATGTTGGTCCAAATTTCGAAACCACAAGCGAAACATTTATAAAATGATTTGATTTTTATAGGATTTTTATCTGAAAAGGACTTAACCATACATTTTTATTTAGTATGCTATTGTAGATCAAACTTTGAAATCCTAATATTTTGATTGAATTTGAGTTTATAAAACTAATGAGGTAACCCTCAAAAACTTCAGTTCTCTCCTTTATTCAATCAATTTCTTTTGAAAAGTGGCTATCTAATTTGTATGGAGGTTCGAGAGGACGGACCAACGCTGCAAAATGGTCCCAACAAAGTTTTAACCAAATATATTTGTTTTCGGAATTTTTGGGATTATTATGATGATTACGAAACTGTTTTATCTGCCGGCATAAGCAATTTTTTTTCTAATTGAGACTGTTGGCACCGCGATGAACCGTCCTAGTGCAGCACGCGAAACACGCCAGCCGAAATGCTAGTTGAAAGAAGAACGCAGAAAAGGGACGGAGCATCCGGAAAGCCGGCTCGTCCAGATCAAAAACAAAATCTATTGTATTATCACCTAACCAACAGCAGAAATTCGTGCAGGAGATAATTTGCTTTATTTGCGTCGATAATTAACTTTTTTGAACAGTGACCAGTTTGTAAACTGTTCATCTCGTTGTAAGTGATCATTTGATACAAATTTGTGCGCACAGTTGTATAATTAATCTTTTTATTAGCGATATTACTTACACCGCGTGGCTCGAGGCCGCAAGGGGCGAAGAGTAGAGATAATTAGCCAGAATTAAGGCTGCAAAGCCGTTTTCGGATATGTAAGTTAAAGAATAATTCGTTTTCGCACAAAGTTCCTTATATTTGATTATTTCGATTAGCGCGCAGAAGTTCCGCTAGCAAAGCTAGCCTGTGAGAAGAGGTTAACGGAGTTACAAGGAAACTATTCATGTGAGTTTGTTTACTACACTTGAACCCACACAATGCTAAATAAATATTACTTTTTAGTTTTAAGCTGTTACAACAAAGAACTGCTTTAAAAATCTAGTTGTCCGAACTACGGTCCGAACAAATCTTAAAAATGAATAACCTCACTGGCTTTTGCTGCGGGATCTGCAAGGCTGCGGTGGAAAAGGACGGCGACCTGCCCTTCTGCGACCACTGCCAGCAATTCTTCCACTACGAGTGCGCGCAGCTCGAGAAGGGTGTCAAGGACGATTCCTGGAGGTGCCCCAACTGCGCGACCGAAATGGAGGTCACCCAGGTCATCGTGAAGTTTGACGACCTGGAAAAGACCCTGCAGGAGCTGGAAGCAGAAGCGAAGCGCCAGGAGAAGAGAATCTTCGCGAAACAACAGCTGCACAAACGTCGCCTGGAGCTGCAACAGCAAACACAGCAGCGTCAACAAGAGGCCGAAAGGCAGATGCTGGCCCTTGAGCAGCAGCTCATGGAGCAACAACTCGCTGCCGAGAAGCAGTTCCAGGAACAGCAGAAGAAGAATAAGGAAGATTTTGAGGCCAAGATGGCACAACTGAAGGCCGAGGCAAAGAGTCCTCCCTAGTAACATTTTAGGTTTTAAGTAGGCCATAAAAGCCTATTTAGGTCATATGAGGGTTTTCAGAACCATGATAAAACCTGTTAGTTTAAAAATGTTACTAGGGCTAAAACGAAAAAGGAAAAGAAAACTAAAACGTCCAAAGGGGACAAAAAGAAGCTCGATGCCTCAGGCACGGCTGGCCCCAGCGGAATCTCAACGCCGCTCCGACATCCGGGAGTTACGATTCCAGAAGTACCAAAACCAAAACCGACTCCGATACCGGCGGACTCAGGTGAAGAGGGTAACGGCAACGAAGGAGACGAGTCCGGCTCGGACACTAGCGGAACGGAGACGGAATCCAGTTCGTCGGATGATGAGCAGGAAAAAGCGGAAGTAGAACCACCCAAGCAGCTACGGGGGCCAACGAAGGCGCAGCTTACAGCCCGCCAGTTCTTGGCCAGAAAACTGCCCGTATTTACTGGACGCTGCGAGGAGTGGCCAATGTTTATAAGCAGCTACGAGACGTCGAACCTGGCCTGCGGATTTTCGAACGTCGAGAACCTCGCCAGACTGCAAGACAGCATTCGGGAGCCAGCGTTGACCAACGTGCGCAGCCTACTGTTGCTGCCCGAGAAGGTCCCGGCGGCGATCGAAACTCTTCGCATGCTGTACGGCCGGCCCGAACAGCTTCTCAACACGCTGCTGATCAAGGTACGGAAGGCCGACTCTCCCAGGTCGGATCGTCTGGAGTCGTTCATTTACTTCGGCGTCGTGGTCCAACAACTCGTAGACCACCTCGAGGCCACCCACATGAACGATCACCTGGTCAACCCATTGTTGATCCGAGAGTTGGTGGAGAAACTACCCGCCAGGTCGAAACTCGAATGGATTCGGTTCAAGAAACTGAAGAAGCACGTCTCGCTCCGAACTTTCGCTGACTTCCTGTCGGACATCGTGACCGATGCAAGCGAGGCCACACTGTTCACCGAACCGCAGCTGCAACATCAGCCGCAGGCTCGCAGAGACGCCAAACCAAAAACTGGATCCAGAACGCACGAAAGCTACCTTCACACTCACGCTGCTGCGGAGAATAGCGGAGACACAAACCATGCCGGTGTTAACAACAAAAGACCATGCAGGATTTGTGATCGCACCGACCATCGAGTCCGCAACTGTGAAAAGTTCAAGCAGCTGAAATTGGAGGATCGTTTGGACGCAGTCAAGAAGTGGCAACTCTGCAAGCTGTGCCTGAATGAGCACGGGTCTGCCCGCTGCCGGATGAACTTCAGGTGCAACGTGGGAAACTGCAAGGAGCGGCACAACGCACTTCTGCACAGCGACGTCCCCGCAACGGTCGTCAACTGCAACGCTCACGATGTGCGGGCCAGACAGCCGGTGATCTTCAGGATGATTCCGGTCACGCTGTACAACGGCGGCAGATCGGTCAACATTATCGCGTTTCTGGACGAGGGAGCTTCGTACACGTTGGTGGACGAGTCCATCACGAAATTGCTGAACGTTCGCGGCGCAGTTCAACCGCTGCGCATTATGTGGACCGCTGGAGTTTCAAGGCTGGAGAAACAATCGGAGAACGTCTGCCTGTCGATCTCTGCCAGAGGGGTGTCGACTCAGTTCCAGATCAAGAACGCCCACACCGTGAACGAGCTGAAGCTTCCGGAACAAACCGTGTGCTTCGCCGACGTCGTCAAGGAGTACAAGCATCTGCACGATCTCCCGGTGGCAGATTACCGCGGCGCGCCGAAGATCTTGATTGGCTTGAAGGATCTGCACCTGTACGCGCCTCTCGAGTCTCGTATCGGCGGCGCTGAAGAACCAATCGCTGTAAAGTCGAAACTTGGATGGACGATCTACGGCCCCCACGAGAACAACGCGCCAGCAGCTGGATTCGTAGGTCATCATGCTAGTCACCAAGTCTCTAACCAAGACCTACATGATCTCCTGAAGAACCAGTACCTCCTCGAGGAAACTGGCATCTCCATGGCGCTGCTGCCGGAGTCGGACGAGGACAAGCGAGCCAGGTCGATTCTGGAGTCAACGACAGTGCGCATCGGGGATCGATACGAGACCGGCCTGTTATGGGAAGCGGACGACACAAGTTTCCCCGACAGCTACGTGATGGCGCTGAAAAGATTGAAATCCCTGGAAAGAAAGCTGCTGAAGAACGACTCGCTGTACGACAACGTGCGGCGCCAAATCATCGAGTATCAACAGAAGGGCTACGCGCACAAGGCCTCACAGCAAGAACTGGCTGCGTGCGATCCGCGAAAGGTGTGGTACTTGCCGCTGAACGTGGTGACGCACCCCAAGAAGCCGGAGAAAGTACGCCTCGTGTGGGACGCGGCCGCTACTGTGGCGGGAGTCTCGCTCAACAGCCAGCTGCTCAAGGGGCCGGACATGCTGACGTCGCTTCCTTCCGTGATCTTCCGATTCCGTGAACGTCCTGTCGGATTCGGTGGTGATATCAGGGAAATGTATCACCAGCTGCGCATACGGAAGGAGGATACGAACGCCCAGAGGTTCCTGTTCCGGAACGACCCAACGGCCGAGCCTGAGGTGTACATCATGGACGTCGCCACCTTCGGGGCAACTTGCTCGCCGTGTGCCGCGCAGTTTGTGAAAAACAAGAACGCGGAGGAGTTCTCGAAGCAGTATCCCGCGGCGGCGAAGGCAATCGTGGAGAACCATTATGTCGACGACTACTACGACAGCGCGTCGACGGTCGACGAAGCGATTCAGCGGGCGAAGGAGGTCAGACTCATCCACTCGAAAGCGGGCTTCGAGATCCGCAATTGGGTGGCCAGTTCAAGCGAGGTTGTCCGCGCGCTGGGCGAGAAGAAAGCCGATCAGAAAGTTCATCTCAGCCAAAACAAGACGACCGGTTACGAACGAGTGCTGGGCATTGTGTGGAACACGAGCACCGACGAGTTCTTGTTCTCGGCCGAGATGAGAGAGGATCTGGAGCGGTACTTGAAAGGAGAGCTGCGGCCCACGAAGCGGGTGGTGTCGAGCTGCGTTATGAGCCTGTTCGACCCTCAAGGTTTTCTGATCTCGTTCACGATCTTCGGGCGGATTTTGATCCAGGACTTGTGGCGGGCTGGCTGTGATTGGGACAAGGCGGTCGACGACGAAGCGTGGGAGAAATGGAAGCGCTGGGTGAGTCGCCTGCAAGAAGTCGAAGGCGTTCGAATCCCGCGGTACTACTTCCAGGGCGCGCACGATCTGAACTACGAGACGTTGGAGCTTCATGTGTTCTGCGACGCGAGTCAGTGCGCTTACGGTGCTGTCGCCTTTTTCTGGATTATGTCGTCGGTAGGCCCAATCTGCGCGCTCGTGTCCGGGAAGTCAAAGGTGGCACCGCTGAAGCTACTCAGCATCCCGCGCTTGGAACTGCAGTCAGATGTGGTCGGCTCGAGACTCATGAACTTCGTGCAGGAGAACCACACCCTCAAGATTGCGGAACGGTTCATCTGGTCAGACTCTGAAGTTGCTTTGTCGTGGATCCATTCTGACCAGCGAAAGTATAAGCAATTCGTTGCCTTTCGCGTCGGCGAAATTCTGACGCTGACCAAGCAGAGCGAGTGGCGGAAGGTGCCATCAAAGCTGAATCTGGCAGACATGCTCACCAAGTGGGACAACAAGCACAGTTTCCGGCAGGACGGGCCATGGTCACGAGCGCCGGAATTCATCGAAGAAGCCAAGAGACTGTGGGCCATCTCGAAGCAGCAGGTGCAGCTGAACACGCCCGAGGAGATGCGAGCGAGTGTGCTGTACCACAGCATCATTGTCACCGAGCAAATCATCGATCCTCAAAACTTCTCTCGCTGGACGGTGATGGTAAGATCCGTGGCGTGCCTGGCTCGATTTCGCTCCAATTGTCGCAGAAAAGCAAAGGGTTTGCCTATCGAAGCACTTCCCCTTTCGAAGGCGATGAAGGGGCTCGTGAAAAGGACCGTGCCAGTAGTTCCAGTCCCGCTGAAGCGGGAAGAATACCAGATGGCGGAAACATACTTGTGGAGATGGGCGCAAGCGGGCTACTTTCCGGACGACCCTCCTTAAAAACCTCGAACTCCCCGCGGACAAGAAGCTATCCCTGGAGAAGAGCAGCGTGCTGTACAAGCTGACCCCGTTCCTGGATGAGCAGAAAGTGATGCGAGTTGACGGTCGACTTGAGCGAGCTACCATGGTTCCGTTTGAAGTTCGCTTTCCCGTCATCCTGCCCAAAGGTCATCCCGTGACAACGAAGCTGCTGGAGCACTATCACCAGAAGATGGGCCACGCGTACTTCGAGACGGCAATCAACGAGCTTCGACAGCGTTTCTTCATCCCGAACCTACGAGCCGAGCTGAAGCGGGTGATGACGGCGTGCGTGAAGTGCAAGGTGGAGAAAAGCGTACCGGCGATCCCGAGAATGGCACCACTTCCAGTCCAGCGTGTGACTCCATATCAGCGGGCGTTCAGCTACACCGGGGTCGACTACTTCGGCCCAGTAGCAGTGACGGTCGGGCGGCGTTCCGAAAAGCGTTGGGTCAGCCTCTTCACGTGTTTGACCACGCGTGCCATCCATCTAGAAGTCGTGCATAGCTTGACCACACAGTCGTGCGTCATGGCTATCAGACGATTCGCTTGCCGGAGGGGAATGCCCATCGAGTTCTTCAGCGACAACGGCACGAACTTCCAGGGCGCGAGTAAGGAGATCGTACGCGTGGACGCGGAATGCAGAGAAGAGTTCACCGACGCCAGAACGAGCTGGAACTTCAACCCACCATCAGCGCCGCACATGGGCGGGGCCTGGGAGAGGCTTGTGAGGTCGGTCAAGGAAGCACTGAAGGCGTTCGACGACGGGAGGAAGCTGACGGACGAAGTGTTGCTGACCAGTTTGGCGGAAGCGGAGGATCTCATCAACACACGTCCGCTGACGTACCTGTCAACCGAAGCAGGATCAACCGAAGCTCTCACGCCCAACCATTTCTTGCGAGGAGTGACGACTAACGACCGCGGAGCTCAACGCGCTGAATCGACCAGTCCAGCCGAAGCTCTCCGAGACTACTACAAGCGGTCGCAACTCCTTGCTGACTGTTTTTGGAAACGCTGGATTGCGGAGTACCTTCCGACCCTGAACCAACGGACGAAGTGGCACGCGGAGGCGGAGCCTATCGCGTGTGGAGATGTCGTCTACGTCGTGGAAGGCGCTAATCGCGGTAACTGGGTCCGGGGTATCGTGACGGAGGTCTTCAAGGGTGCCGATGGACGCATTCGGCAGGCGATGGTGAGGACAAGCAGAGGTGAGCTGAAGCGGCCGGTGAGCAAACTGGCGGTGCTTGAGATTCAGGAGCGTAAAACTGGTGCGAAGGAGGCTCCACCCACCAGAGTTACGGGGCGGGGCGATGTTGGCACCGCGATGAACCGTCCTAGTGCAGCACGCGAAACACGCCAGCCGAAATGCTAGTTGAAAGAAGAACGCAGAAAAGGGACGGAGCATCCGGAAAGCCGGCTCGTCCAGATCAAAAACAAAATCAATTGTATTATCACCTAACCAACAGCAGAAATTCGTGCAGGAGATAATTTGCTTTATTTGCGTCGATAATTAACTTTTTTGAACAGTGACCAGTTTGTAAACTGTTCATCTCGTTGTAAGTGATCATTTGATACAAATTTGTGCGCACAGTTGTATAATTAATCTTTTTATTAGCGATATTACTTACACCGCGTGGCTCGAGGCCGCAAGGGGCGAAGAGTAGAGATAATTAGCCAGAATTAAGGCTGCAAAGCCGTTTTCGGATATGTAAGTTAAAGAATAATTCGTTTTCGCACAAAGTTCCTTATATTTGATTATTTCGATTAGCGCGCAGAAGTTCCGCTAGCAAAGCTAGCCTGTGAGAAGAGGTTAACGAAGTTACAAGGAAACTATTCATGTGAGTTTGTTTACTACACTTGAACCCACACAATGCTAAATAAATATTACTTTTTAGTTTTAAGCTGTTACAACAAAGAACTGCTTTAAAAATCTAGTTGTCCGAACTACGGTCCGAACAGAGACCTTGTTTGAAAACTGCTTGAAATGTCAGACAAATGTTTCAACATAAACACAACAGTGTTTTCCAAGATTGCCCAAGTGAGTTTTCATTTGTTGTCTTTTCCTATAATTTTATGTATTCCACTCTTAAATCATCGCTATCAGGCATTCTCCCCTTCTGCTCGTATGTGCTTTTAAAGCTTTCCTTCAAGATGTGCCGGTGTGCCCGACACAAAAACAAACACACACACACACTGCACAGCTTCTCAAAAAGCTCTCCTCTCTCCAAGCTCTTCCCTCAAGTGCGGCACACATAAACACTCGGACCATTGTCGATTTCCACCGCACTTGTGGCTAAATGTATGCATTACCTTTACCTGGAAAACAATTATTCAGGGCTTTTAGCTTTCGCCGTGGGTCTCGTGGCGCAGGGGTAGCGGCTTCGGCTGCCGATCCCGATGATGCTATGAGACGCGGGTTCGATTCCCGCCTTATCCACTGAGCTTCTATCGGATGGTGAAGTAAAACGTCGGTCCCGGTTTCTCCTGTCTCGTCAGAGGCGCTGGAGCAGAAATCCCACGTTAGAGGAAGGCCATGCCCCGGGGGGCGTAGTGCCAATAGTTTCGTTTCGTAAACCTTGAAGCTTTTGGTGTGTGTCAGTTGGACTGACCGTGAGCAAGATGAAATTGCTCAGAAACAAACACACTCATATTATCATAACTATCATCATGTGCTCCATTCTGGGGAAAGTGCTTCAAAGCAAATGCAAAGATATCACTTTCGGGGTGCATTTGCTGCAACGTTGCTTGAGAGAAGTGCATAATGAGTATATCATTTCAGAATGGAAAGTGGAATAAAAAAACACATACCGAGAAATCACTGCAAGAATTTTTGTTTTTCGATGGAAAAGCAGCAAACATTCCTTTCTTCCGTAGGATGTTGTTTTGCCATTTCTCGTTTGTTTGGGCTTTAAAGGAAAATTCCCGGAATGTTTCATCCCAAAGCACTCGTAAACAAATTATATCATGTTTGTGTTTGTATCCGTTTTAATCCAGTGCAATCAATCGAATACATTTGATTGGAGTTTATTGAATCAGTGTTCTCGAGCTGGAAATAGACAAACGTCGAACTAATTTCTTCAGCAAACATGTTCAATCTACGGCAAATTTAAATGTTTTGACCATAATCAAGCTTTGATATATTATGCGCAATTGAAAACATTACATGCAACCAGTTAAAATTATTTTTTTCGTTTTGTTTACACATCTACAAAAAGTGACAGGTCATTTTTCGACTTGTGACGATACACCTGCAAGTGCAGTAGTGAAAAAGATGTTCCGCCGAATAATCAAGATGATATTTTGTTTTGCGCGCGAGAGAGGAGAGCCATGCTCTTTTCGGATTTCTCTTGATGAACGTCCAAAGATTTTCTTTTAATGATGATTATTCCATCGCTACCTGACACCATGCGTCAGGTACGTTTTACTCATATTTTCGCTCAAATTGCATCGCGTGGAAGCTAAATTCTGCAACTGCAAGCATAAAAAATACAAATAAAAAGTAAATTGAAGCTTATTTGTGGAAAACGCCAAACTCGGCAGATTGGACAAATAAAAAAAATACAAAAAAACATGAGATAAATACTCATTCCATAAACTCTTTGGCTTAATCACTCAATATGTAAGGCTGTGATCATTCAAAAGCTCAGCAAATGCTCAGACTGTGCGTTTAATGGAAATATAAATCGCAGCACGCTTTCAGTATTGACTCATTTTCCCGCAAAGTGTGATGCTTGCTCTTAAAACCTATAAAAAGGCCCATCACTATTCACGAGCTGCATTCATCGGCGTTGTCATCACAGCTTCTGCTTCTACCGCCTTCTAGCCAGACTCAGCAGACTTATGATGCAACTGAATGAATTATTCCGCCATAATATTTTGTGTCACACACTCACCTACAGCCAGCTTTCGAAGTGCTTTTTTGGGATGTTTGAATTCGCCAATTCGAAGGCTGACTGTTTAGTGTTCACCCATTATGGAATGCCGCATTTTCGTTGTATACTTCTTATATTTATGTCTCTCACACTCAAACACACACCCTTACACCATCTTCGCCATTTACTACAATTTTACGTTAATGGATTACGACACGGCCTGAATGGAATCCTTTCAACGAGATTATCGTTTTTCTTCTTCTTTCTTTTTTTTCTTCTTTCTTCTTCCGACGTTTCTTCCTTCTCCATCCCCACCCACCCCAGGTTCCCGAAGACCAAGTTTAGCTTCGGTGCACAGCACAACGTCGTCGGTTCGGAGTTACAGCATGCGGCGGTTCGAGCAGGAAATCCACCAAAAGGAGCTGCGGCAGGAGATGAAGAAGCACCTGAGCCGGCTCCAGGAGCAGCAGCAGCTGCAGAAGATCAAGCCGAACATCATCATCGGCGACGTGATATCCTGCCCGATGAACAAACCGATCCTGACCACGCCCAGCCCGATGACGCCGAACTCGATCGACGACCTGCTGCCGTCGGTGGACGAAACGCAGGAGGTAATTACAAAAAACAGGTTTCTAAAACCCCCAATTTTTTTCTATAAAATAAGTCATGAAGAGATAAAAGTTTGTTATAAAATTTTATTATAATTAAATTCAAATTTAACTTAATTCAGCCGTAGGTTCTTACGCCTTTCCTTACATTTTGATGATAATTTTCAAAGTGATTTGATACGTCATTTTTCAGCAAATTTACGCCAGTGCTCCTAGATTTTGACGATTTTGCCAAGGCTTCAGTATCTATCTTAAACAAAATCCGGGGTTTCTCTTTTCTTTTCCCGGGATTTGCCGAAACATAAAAACAAGTATATTTTGACAAAGAACTTTGTCCTAAGGGCGCTGTCTACGGGTGTCAATCCAAAATTTCGCGAAGCGAAAGTGTAACGATTTGTGTAATTGTTTGAACGCTTATATCTTCCACCCAATTCAAGAAATCTGCATGCTTTATCCACCAAACGAAAGGGGAAGTCTTAAATTGCAAGTAGACTACCTCACAAAGTTGATAAAACTTTGTTAAAGTATTCAAAAGTTAAGATGAAAATAAAAAATGAATGCAGGAAAAATCCCGGCTGCTGATTGGCTGAGAGCACTTTACAAATTTTGCCTTGCCTTCTGCTTTCGTGGAACTGTCACGCGAGAATGTTGCACCACCGTTGCCACATTTCATGCGAACTATTTAAGCTAGCATGTAGCCTCAGAAAATTTCAGTGCCTTCCGTGGTTTCATCAAAGACGGATCCACGGTGGTAATTTAATTGCTCACACACACACACACACACGTACACATTGAAAGACACGGTTTGTGCACTACATTGGGAAGAATTCTGTTCTAATGAAGATTGTTAGGATGGTCACCGGACAACCAGAATGATTTGGGGCAATGGGGTTAGGTCCAATCTGGTAGGATATTGGCCACACCCGGAGTGGCCAGTGCCCTGGGGAAGGTTCTACGGGGGGGACGTTAATCGAACCATACGACTTGGGGCAATATGAGTATCAAAAATCATGGTTTTTGAAACTTGTAATGAAAATGACCATTTTGACCGGATTGGCCTCAACCGGAGTGGCCATTGCCTTGGAGGAAGGTCCTACCGGGGGAACATTTACCGAACTATACGACTAAGGGTAATGCTGATTGATACCCATATTACCCCAAGTCGTATGGTTCGATTAATGCCCCCCCGGTAGAACCTTCCCCAAGGCACTGGCCACTCCGGGTGTGGCCAATCCTGGCAAAATGGCCATTTTCATTACCAGTATCAAAAACCATGAATTTTGATACCCATATTGCTCCAAGTCGTATGGTTCGATTAATGTCCTCCCGGTAGAACCTTCCCCAGGGCACTGGCCACTCCGGGTGTGGCCAATATCCTACCAGATTGGACCCAACCCCATTGCCCCAAATCATTCTGGTTGTCCGGTGACCATCCTAACAATCTTCATTAGAATAGAATTCTTCCCAATGTAGTGCACAAACCGTGTCTTTCAATGTGTGCATGTGTGTGTCTGAGCAATAAAATTACCACCGTGGATCCGTCTTTGACGAAACCTCGTAAGGTACTGAAATTTTCTTAAATAGTTCGCATGAAATGTGGCAACAGTGGTGCAACATTCTCGCGTGACAGTTCCACGAAAGCAAGAGACAAGACAAAATTTGCACCACTGTTGCCACATTTCATGCGAACTATTTAAGCTAACAGATAGCCTCAGAAAATTTCAGTACCTTACGAGGTTTCGTCAAAGACGGATCCACGGTGGTAATTTTATTGCTCAGACACACACATCCACACATTGATAGACACAGGTTGTGCACCAACTTGGGAGGAATTCTGTTCTTATAAAGATTGTTGGACGGTCACCCGAGAACCAGAATGATTTAGGGCAATGGGGTTGGGACCAATCTGGTAGGATATTGGCCACACCCGGAGTGGCCAGTGCTCTGGGGAAGGTTCTACCGGGGACTTTTATCGAACCATGCGACTTGGGGCAATATGGGTATCAAAATTCATGGTTTTTGATACTGGTAATGAAAATGGCCATTTTGGCAGGATTGGCCCGGAGTGGCCAATGCCCTGAGGGAAGGTTCGACCGGGGACTTTTATCGAACCATGCGACTTGGGGCAATATGGGTATCAAAATTCATGGTTTTGATACTGGTAATGAAAATGGCCATTTTGACAGGATTGGCCACACCCGGAGTGGCCAGTGCTCTGGGGAAGGTTCTACCGGGGGGACATTTATCGAACCATGCGACTTGGGGCAATATGGGTATCAAAATTCATGGTTTTTGATACTGGTAATGAAAATGGCCATTTTGACAGGATTGGCCACAACCTGGAGTGGCCGGTGCCCTCAGGGAGGTTCTCCCGGGAGGACATTTATCGAACCATGCGACTTGGGGCAATGTCGTTTTTGAGAGTGGACATGAAATTTGCCATTTCGATAATAATAGTGATTTCCGGATGCCGTTTTTTCTGGGGGATAGACATTTTCCGAACCATACTTGTTTTGGCAATAGTTTCGTTTTCTGGCAATTTATTTTCACAGAGATGTCAATGATTGAAGACATTAAATTAGTATTAATTATTAAGGATTAAATAAATTGGCAAAGAATTAAAAAATATAAATAACAATAGAATGATTTTTTAGAGTTTTGAACAAAGTTCTTTGTCTTATTGGTCATGTAGAACATAACCACCTGCACCTTTTTTTTCAACTGTTTTCACACAATGTTTTTAAAATGCATTGGAAAAAAATATAAATATCAAATATTTAAACAGCAAATTCTGCTGTTCGTTTTCAGTTAATATTTACTAAAAACTGCACTACTGAAATTTTCAGTTAGTTTTTCGCTGAACTTCAGTTAAAATTTGTATGGAGCTGTCAAAGTTTGCCGAAATTTCAGCAATTTTTCATTTACTGAAAATTTTAGTAGTGCAGATTTCAGTAAAAATAACTGAATTTAGTAATGAGGGATTGGCGTGTAGTTTGGTTTAATTCAATTCACTGTTTACTGTACTTCTCAGCTCATCTGAAAAATTCATCTCAAGCTTTGCTTTGAATAATTTTTAGCATAAAAAAATGCTTCAAAATATATTAAAGGTACTCGAATAATCCAACCAATTTTAGAAGAAAAAAACCTCACCTTAAATGTGTGCGTAGTGATTTGATAATAAAGTAAAAGTAAAAAAGAAAACAAAAAGTAGATTTTAAAAGAAATAGTTTACAAGAGTTCTTGAAAAGTTATAAGTCATGGAAAACATAATTTCTGTAAGATTTTTGTTATTTTTTTCAGTTCAACTTTCTGTGTCAATGTTCATCTTAAAGCAATTCACTCAAACTGATCCCAAAGGCATTTTTTAAACAGTATTGTGGTTGGTGAGCATGGAGTCATTTTACTTACTGTCCAACCATTTTGAATCGAAAAAAGTATTTCAAAACAAAAACAAATCTCGACTCAGCCGTCGAACAAGCAATCTGATCTTTGCCTAAGCCAAAAGAAGGATTGATCATTTTCTAAATTATGTGCGACTCAGAGTAATGCTCAAAGAACATAAAAAATTTACATATTTTTTACAAGTTGTAAGATTTTGTACAAGCAAAGCAATTCTTGAGACTTCGGTCAGCGATAATTAATTTTATTTTTTTGTGTTTTGCCTTCCTCACCTCAATGAGGAAATGCTATAAAATCACTCGAAAAAAGAATTCTCAATTTGAATACTTTAACCCACCTTCACGTATACAATCAAATTCTAAGCAAATGTCTGTGTGTGTGGTGGGATGTTGATCAAAACAATTTGCACTGGATTATCTCGGCACTGGCTCAACCGATTTTGTCTGTGTTGGTCTGTTTGAAGTACTTCAAAAGTTATGCTAAAAAAACGATTTTAACAAAAGTCCGTAAGATTTTTAAAAGTATAATTTTTTACAAAAATATCACCATGTTATACTATTTTTGAAAGGTTTCCAAAAGACTAGCTCAAAAGATCAAAGATCTGACAACCCTATCAAAAGTTATGAGCACTTAAGTGTTATATATGCACCTTTTGTAGGCCGGATGTCAGATATTTTGATGAAAACGTTGTCCGGATCTATCGTGCGACCTACCATTTGATAGGTAATCAAAAGATCTTTCAAACGAGTTCAAAACATTGATGATCTGACAACCCTATCAAAAGTTATAAGTACTTAAGTGTTATTTATGCACCTTTTGGAGGCTGGATCTCAGATATTTTGATGAAAACGTTGTCGGGATCTATCATGCGACCTGCCGTTGGATAGGTAATCAAAATACCTTTCCAACGAGCTCAAAAGATTGGAGATCTGACAACCCTATCATAAGTTGTCAACGCATAAGTGCTCTGGATTATGAAAATCTGACTACCAAATCTGATGGCATGAATAATGAGTCAAATTGATAGAACACTGCAAAATCCGCCCTTTTGTGTCTATTTTGGATAGCATTAACCTGCTATCTGTACGAAATCTATACCCGGATCCATCATCCGACCTATCGTTGGATATGTAATCTAAAACCTTTGAAACGAGTCTAAAAGATGGATTATCTGGCAACCTGTCTAAAGTTATGACTACTTAAGTGTATTTATAAAGTTGATTTTCAGACGAACTGATCGATTAGGAGCCTTCACAAAGTTGCAGGTATTGCTTAAGACTTCTAAAAAAATGGTAAAACTCTAAAAAAGTACTCATTTCTCAATTTGACATTTTGATTTGATTTGATGTGATAACCAACAGGGCCACAAGGATGTCCTATGTAGTGGTTGCCTAGAAATACAGTGGCTCAGACTTGAACCATTTTTCTATTTGACATTTTGCCCTAAAACTAGATTTTTCTTTTTGAACAAATTTAGATAACAAAAACTGACAACATTGAGCTATGGCACAAGTTGGTCAAAATTCATATGACAGTGTTGCCAATTAAAAAAACACGTTTCTAAAAATATTGACATTATTTTTAATTGAAAAATAAATTTGCAATCGAACAGTAGCTTACATAAATTTCGATATCGTGAACCGTTTCGAGTTAAGTCCACTAAAAATTGATTTTAGACAAAATTTGGCCATCTCTGAAGAAAAAATTTTTTTTAGGCACGAGTTGAACATTTATCCATCGAGGTTTACCAAGTTGGAAAAAGACGACGAGTTAGATTATGCGGAAATCTTTCATTTATAGATCTAATTTTTAAAATTCCTCAAAACTATCGCAAGTGCATTACAATCCAATCTTTTTTCATTCCATTCCAGTTTTCTCCTATCCTTAGCCAGAGATCTGTTAGTGAAAGTACGTGCGGCGGCTTTGACGGCCCTTGTAGCTCCACGGAACTGTTAAAATAGTAGAAGCTGTTGTAATGCAAAGCAAACAAACAAACAAAACTCATACCCAAGTGCAGCCCAATGTGAATCCACACACATACACACAAACACGAAAACACACACACGTTTATACATCAAACAGAAAGTTAAGCAACTTGAGACATAAACAATATAAAACAAAAACATTAAACCATCAAAACACTGGCGAAGGACACAACCTAGTGGCTATCATCATTGTTGAATAGACATTTTATGGAATTTTTAGATAAGTTACTATCACTTAAGTACGACATTTATATAGTGTAATTACAAAAAAAAAAGAAATAAAACTAGTCGCGATAAAAAAACAAACAGGACAAAATACGAGGAGAAAATGCTACTGTGGCAGAGAGGTGGTAAACCAATCGAAAGACCAAAATAATCAAAAAAGGAGAAAACAAACAAGCATGGAAATCCGAAAGTGAATCGAATCGATTTAGATCTCGTTCCGAAAAATATTAAAACAAACTTAAATAGTATCAGTTGACTGATAGGAGAAAATAAACCCCAGTTCCCGGTTCCAACGAACATTTGAACAAAATTTGCAGATCCTACTAATCTCACAAACACACACTCACACTCAAAGCAAAACAGAAAATAAACAAAAGTTATATCAGAAAATTTGCAGTATTCTATCAAACCACTACATAAGCAATAACGTTCAGCATATGCGGAAAAGAGTAAACTCAACAAAACAAAAAACGCTCAACCCAGTTCTAATTGCAGTCGTTCTACTTTGTTTAGGTTTCGTGTAGCTAAGACAGAGTTGAAAATTAGAGTCAGAACTAAACGATATTCTTATGACAGAATTTGAGAGAAAAGTACAACGCATTCTTCACAAATTGAGAGATCACAACGCAAAACTTGACAGCCCTAAATTTGAAGTTCATCGACGGTGTTTGCCTTGGAGTTTATGTTTAGTACAAAATGCGGCATTGGATAAAACAGTTTGTTTTACTGAATTTTTAAATCTCTGTATTCAAATTCTTTTTCAAATATTTGCGTTATTGCCAAAACGGATTTCTCTGCGTGTAACAAAAAGCTCCAAGGACAAACGGCAAGTTCTATATTCTCTAGCAAATGAAGTAAATTGAAAACACACATTACAATGAAATAGATAGACTTTTGTGAGTTACGTAACAGTTGACACGAATTTCTAAAACAGAAAAATAGTAATTTCTTACAGGCCGTCAACTAAAAACTACAAAGTTTAGTAAAAAACACAAACTAATTCGATTTAACTCTTACCTACAGGAATCCAAACGTATTCAAGTGTAGGCCTTAAGACACACATACTGACACAAACACAACACACACACATGTAGCATTTTCTAATCCTTAGGCAGTCTCCGAGAGACACTTCTAAAAAACGCAAATGCTAACGCTACACACCAATAAATTTGTGTTACATTCAGCCAGATGGAACATTTCAGTTGGAAAAGAATAAACTAAATGGCTGACATCGATGGAGTGTGAGTAACTGGAAAGAGCTTTCCGTTTGCCCAATCGTGATGCTGCTTGTGTGCACTGGTAAACTGGTACAATTATTATAATCATGGTGACAATATAGTTATGGTAAAAACACTACACTGGGGAGCAGCGATGTTTTTTTTTGCAGTTATGCTGGTGATTGTTACTTGAATTGTTGTGGTTTTTTTTTCATACCCAAAAAAACATGTAGTTAATCTATAACGGTTCATTTAAAGAATTTAAATTACTAGTTTTTAATTCTAGGAAGTCATAAATTAAATAAAAATCAAATTGCAACTAATTTACCATTAAATTTATCCATTTTCAATGTTCGAAAACCCGTATCTCGAGAGAGGATTTTCTGATCGATTGGATATCTTCGGTAAAGTTGCAGATCATAACTGGAACGAATCAGAAAAAATGCGTAAATGCGTTTATTTCCTATTTTTAGCCAGGACCCATGGCGTAGGGGTAAACGTGGTTGCCTCTCACCCAGCCGGCCTGGGTTCGATCCCAGACGGTCCCGGTGGCATTTTTCGAGACGAAATTTGTATGATCACGCCTTCCAGTTCGAATCCAGGGGTGGATGGAAGCTTAGGTGTAAAAAGAGCATTCGGACACCTTATTTCGAATAGGAAGTTCGCAAACGGGAACCCTAAAGCATTGCTCTAGAGCGAATAATTTGATTTTAATTTTGCTTAATTTTTGTCACAAAACTCAATTTTTGTATCATGATAACAATGTTTCTGATTGATGGCAAAATTGTACTAGGATAAAAATATTTACACACTTAAAACACTTTACTTTTTTTAATTCGAATTTTTTGAGCAAATAACCATTTATCAAAATTCTTGTTTTTGAATGAAGTATAATTTAAAAAAAAACTAAAAGTTTGTTTTATTTTTAGTTTTTTTTTTTAGTTTACAGATTTTCTCTTCCATTTTTTTTTTTTTTTTTTTTTGAGCAAATAACCATTTATCAAAATTCTTGTTTTTGAATGAAGTATAATTTAAAAAAAAAACTAAAAGTTTGTTTTTTTTTTTTTTTATTTTCATTCATTCAGTTAAAATATTATTGAGTGTCCAATCACAATCGATGACTTTTCACCTCAATTTTAAATACTAGCAACTTTCATTTATTCATGAAATATTATAGCTTTCGCTATTCAGTGATTTCAAATGTAGGAGGTCCTACATGTACAAAAGGGAAAAGGGATACCTTAAAACTAACTTATAAATTTTATTTTAAGATGTAAAATCATATTTTATCATCATACCCAAGAGAATATAAAAAAAAAATAATTGAATTTATCTTTAAAATTGTGAATTGATTTTTCAAATGCAAATTTGATTAAAAATTTGAAATCAAGTAAAAAAATGCTTCTACAATTGTTTTTCTTACATTGTCGATCCACTTTTTGTGAATGAGAAACAGACTTTTAAAGAATGAAAATTAAGAAAAAAAATCTAGTTCTACCCATTTAGGCTCATTATTCAATCGAAGATATCTCGAAAATTATTAATCCTTTTTATGTTGTTTTATTGTTATATATCATATTTCATGTAATTTAATTTAAAAAAATGCAAAAAAAAACTTTGAACCATGACTTTTACAAACAGCTAAATTCTCTACTTTTGAAATATTTGGTTTGTTTGTACAAGAAAAAAATTTTAGGATTTTTTTTCCAAATTATAAAATCCCTTGGATAAATAAACGCGCTTTCAAAAACAGCACGTAGAAAACAATATTTGATTAATGCATTCCATTCTAAATCGAGATTTTGTTGTTTTTCTAGAACAACAATGGCCAAATCATTGCCATTTCTGTAGGAAAGACCTGGACACACTATGGACGGTTTCCATACAAGTAGGTGGGCAAAAATCAAACTGCAGATTAATGCATAATTTCAACATCTTGATGGATCAGGAGCAGCTTTTTGTACTAGATGTTTTAGACTCCGTATTTTTTTGACAAATAACTTTAGCTTTCTTTAAAAAAATAAAAAAAATCAAAAAAAAATAATCAAAAATGTACCATTTTCTATTTATGACTGCCTGCTAGCCCATAGTGGAACAGGTTGCTGGGTCTGGCCATTTCTCAATTTAAATCGGAATTCGTCTAACGGTATTCGGTATGTCCACGCATCCTTCCTCCCCTGTTGATTCTGTGGAATGTGGTCCGTTTACAGAATCTGTCTCTGCGGTTAATGCAATAAAGTAGGCCTGGCCGCTTTATTTTTTGCTATACATTTTCGGGGTAGCTCGGATGTACTGCAATTATTAATATATATTGACAAGAAAAAACTTGGGGCGTAATCTAACCACAAGTTCTTCCAGGATGCTTTCTTCGGACTGGCTGCGCTTGTGTTCGATTAGATTAGATTAGATTAAATCGGAATTCGTCTAGCGGTGGCTCCAACTCCTTGAATCTTCTTGAAGATGCTTTTTTGATACATTATTTGTAGAATTTTCAATTCTGGCCGCTTTTGAAACCCAGGGAACCTGTAATATTGGCCATTTGCCTGTTTTGTCCATATCTCGTCATAGACTACTTAATCTTGGTATTTTTCAATGAGCAAGCTATTTGAGTATATGAAATTACTTTCAAACTGTGAAGACCACAAGGTAGCCACGGTTTCATAAGTCTTGAGCGCTTTGATATTTTTTAATATGATATATGGAGAAAAATCAGTTCCTGAAATCGAAAACATTCGTTCATCAAACTCGAAACCAGGAACAAATGTATTACGCCGTTTGGTAACCTTCTTAATTTTTTTCTTTAAAGATAAATTGTCTATTGACTGTTTTTTTTATTTTTTTCAATGATTCAAGTAACAACAGTACCAACAGCTAAACCGTTAATTTCACGCGTTTCCACCAAAACAAACAGATTCTTTTATATATCGATCAAAGACATACTTGTTAAAGATAGACTGATATATTTAACGCATTAAACGGTGTGTGATTAAGTGTAGCAACCAGAAAAAATCGAAAGCAAATAAAAATGGAAACACAAGCTCACAAAAAACCACACACGTCGAGGAAGGAAACCCCTAGAAAGGAACGATCTCACACAGCAAATCACAGGCGAAAAGGACATTGACTTATGATTACAACACAACAATAGAAAAATAAAATCTGTAAATACAGGTGTGTTGATACACACAGACACGTGCGTTGAGTCAACTAAGCTTAGCTGATGAATATTTGTAATAAAATTAAAGAAAAAGGACATTATTTCGTTAATTTCGTCTTCAAAGTCTAGACCAAATCAAAAGAGAAAATAAAATCGTTAAATTGCTTCCCAATGTGTTTAAAATTAACAAAATGAAGAAAAAATCCTAGAATAAAATTGGCTGGTATGTAGAGTTTAAGGATAACAAACAATATGGCTGTCGAACATAATAAGGGAAAAACATGTTGCAAACTTGTAGCGATTGTTCGTTGCATGAGCTAATTTAGGCAAACTTAAATATACAAACAAACAGAGGAAGAGAGCAAAATGTGTTAAATCACCAAAAGACAAAAAGAAATCTGTTCAAAGCGCGGAAATTACTCGAAAAAAAAACTGTGGAAACATCGGATGAAATCAGCTGTGTTACTCGATATGTGAAGAAAATACTCTTATTTGTTGCTATATTATTACTTTTGTACGAAAGAAGAAGAGAGTCAGTCGGTCAGTTATTCAGGTGTTGTGGCCCAAAAGCATCCAACAACAGAAGCAACTCTGAAGCTGTGTATTCATGGTGAACCAGGAGATGTCGTTTCAGAAATAAAGAGAACAAAAACAACGGATTAATTAAATTGAGTGTGTGTTTTGTTTATGTTTTTTTATTGAGAAAGAAAGAGTCCGCCCTTAATCGACCTCCTCGATGGTCGGACCGGCACCGCCGGATGGTGGCGGGGGAGCTCCGGCACCTGGCATACCTCCGGGCATTCCACCGGGAGCTCCGCCAGTGCTGGCGTACAGCTTCTGAATGATCGGATTGCAGACGGCTTCCAGCTCCTTCTGCTTGTGCTCAAACTCTTCCTTCTCGGCGGTCTGGTTTCCGTCCAGCCAGGCGATCGTGGCGTTGCACTTGTCCATGATCAGCGTCTTGTCCGCGTCCGGGATCTTGTCCTTGAGGTTGGCATCCTCCATGGTGGACTTCATGTTGAAGCAGTACGACTCGAGCGAGTTCTTGGCGGTGATCTTCTCCCGCTGATGCTCGTCTTCGTTGCGGAACTTTTCCGCTTCGTTGACCATCCGATCGATGTCCTCCTTGCTAAGACGACCCTTGTCGTTGGTGATGGTGATGCGGTTCTCCTTGTTGGTGGACTTTTCAATGGCCGACACGTTCATGATACCGTTGGCATCCAGATCGAACGTGACCTCAATCTGAGGAACTCCACGTGGCGCCGGAGGGATTCCGCTGAGTTCGAACTTGCCCAGCAGGTTGTTGTCCTTGGTCATGGCACGTTCACCCTCGTACACCTGGATCAGCACTCCGGGCTGGTTGTCCGAGTACGTCGTGAAGGTTTGCGTCTGCTTGGTTGGAATGGTGGTGTTGCGCTTGATCAGCACGGTCATGACACCTCCGGCGGTTTCAATGCCCAGCGACAGTGGAGTCACATCCAACAGTAGCAGATCCTGAACGGCCTCCGAAGTATCACCCTGAAGGATGGCAGCCTGGACAGCAGCTCCATAAGCGACAGCCTCATCCGGATTGATCGACTTGTTCAGCTCCTTACCGTTGAAGAAGTCCTGCAGCAGCTTCTGCACCTTCGGAATACGGGTTGATCCTCCAACCAGCACAATATCATGGATCGCTCCCTTGTCCATCTTGGCATCGCGCAGTGCCTTCGAAACCGGTTCCATCGTATCGCGGAACAGGTCCGAGTTGAGCTCCTCGAAGCGAGCCCGAGTAATGGAGGTGTAAAAGTCAATACCCTCAAACAGCGAATCAATCTCAATGCTGGCCTGGGTCGAAGCCGACAACGTGCGCTTTGCCCGCTCGCAAGCCGTCCTCAACCGTCTTAAAGCGCGCTTGTTGCTCGCCAAGTCCTTCTTGTGCTTGCGCTTGAACTCCTCCACAAAGTGGCTTACCATGCGGTTGTCAAAGTCCTCCCCACCCAAGTGAGTATCACCGGCCGTAGACTTGACCTCGAAGATACCATCCTCAATGGTCAGCACCGACACATCAAAGGTTCCACCGCCCAAATCAAAAATAAGCACGTTCCTCTCGCCATGACCCTGCTTGTCCAGCCCGTAGGCGATAGCCGCAGCCGTTGGCTCGTTGATGATACGCAGCACGTTCAGCCCGGCAATCGCTCCAGCATCCTTCGTGGCCTGACGCTGCGAGTCGTTGAAGTAAGCCGGAACCGTAACAACGGCATTCGCGATCTTGATGCCCAGGTAAGCCTCGGCCGTTTCCTTCATCTTGGTCAGCACCATCGAAGAGACCTCCTCCGGGAAGAACGACTTGTGCTCGCCCTTGTACTCGACCTTCAGCTTGGGCTTTCCACCGTCGCTGACCACCTCGAACGGCCAGTGCTTCATGTCCGACTGGACGGTCGCGTCGTCGAACTTGCGACCGATCAGGCGCTTGGCGTCTGTAATTAAAAAAAATAAAGAAGAATATTAAATTATTATTTACAAATTAAATTAAAACAAATTGTCTTTCCCAAAAATTATAAATGGGAAGGCAGTTTCCTTAAATATTGAAAACTGGACCAATAATTACCGAGATCACTTGAATCGCTTCGCTAGGAGACGGTGATTTAAGCGGATTGCAGACTGGAAGTGTTGATGCTTCACTTTTTTAAGGGGACAAGGGAAAATCTCCACGATGTAGTTTCGCTTGGAGTTGGACGGTTTTTGGGAAGGTAAAAGAACTAGGATACGCTCTAAGCAAGCGTTGCGACTAATGGCATAATGTTTTATTTTTATTTTTTAGTTTTATTCTCAAGGCAAGCAATCGGAACCTGCTGTCGAGACAGTTTCCGTTTGAGTATTGTGGATTTCATTTTTTTAAGCGGTGAAGTTCTATTCCTAAGGCAAGCATCTGATGCTGCTGTCGAGCCAATCCTGTTTTTTTTTATGTTTTAATTTTAAAGTAGTTATTTTAAGTCAAACATGAAAAGCTATTGTAGAGAAAACTTTTATTTAATTTTTATTGAGTTGAACACGATTCATTCTTAGACAGCCGGCTGTGGAATGATTGAATAGCAGATTAAATATACCGTATATAATGATAAATTTAAAGTGAACTGCCAAAGAGCAATTGTTTAGGATTTCTCAAATCGCCTTTACGTTGCTGTATTTTTTAATTTTGTATTTTTGTTTCATTGGCTGATGTTGGGCTGATGCACAAAGTGATTTGTTTACCTTTTTTTGGTACCCTCCGCAAACGTCAAACCATACGAAATTGCTGCCGAATCTTTTCCGGGAGAGATCCGGAAAAAGATCCGGCAGCAATTAGTATTGATTTGACGTTTGCTGAGGGTGACGAAAAGTTTGGTTATGTTGCTTGCAAAAGATAAGTCTCCATACAAATTTGGGGGCTGTCCATAGAAAAGTGCTATGAAAACATTCGAAAATCTGTACCACACGACAACGTTGTAGGTTATTATTAGGACAACTCTAGAAATAAAAGTTACACTCTGACAAAAAATGGTGACTTTGATTTTGTCAAACTTTACTCCATTAGATTTTTTCCTATTTGTTGATATTTATGTCCTAGTAGACAAAAAGTGCAACTTTTGATTTTTGAAAGGCGCTCAAAAAAAATTAATGTAAAATCGAATTCTAAATCGAAAAGAATCTTTGCAAAAAAAATATGAAGGGCACCGTCTTTTTAGTGGCAGTGCGTGGCCGAATGGTTACGCTGTCCGCTTTGTAAGCGGATGATTCTGGGTTCGGTTCCCATCTGCTGCAACCTTCCATCGGATAAGGAAGTAAAATGTCGGTCCCGGCCTTGGTTGTTAGGCCGTTAAGTCATTCCAGATGTAGGAGTTGTCTCCATGCCATAAGTACAAACAACACACCAAACCAAGCCTACTCCGGTGGAATCGCTGGCGGCGGTTGGACTCGCAATCCAAAAGTCGTCAGTTCAAACACTGGGGTGGAAGGTTCCTTGGAGTAAAAAGAGTTTTGGGTGCTCTCCCCATTCAAGCCTTCGGACTCTTAGGTTCGAGCAGAAACTTGCAATAGAGACCACAAAAGACCTGGGGGTCGTCAATGTGGATGGTTTGTTTGTTGTTGTCTTTTTAGTTATTTTATTTTATTTTTTGTTTTATTATTATAATTTTTTTTTCTTAAATTTTAAAATAATTTTCATCCCTATCTCAACAACTAAAACTCGGATCAAAGATTTCCGAAGAAGAGAATTATAGTGAAATTTCTCAGCTTTTCTAATTTATAATTTTAAAAAAAGAGCAATATTTGAAAAAAATTAAAGACAAATTTGTTAAATAATTTATGCAAAGAATGGCTATAATTAAAAAACGGTTCACATTATCAAAATTTTACAAAGATAGTTTTCCATTCAGAATTCAATATTCACAGAAATCACAGAATTCTTTCTTTCTCTCTGTCTACTAAAACATATCAGAAAATGAAGAAAAAAAATAATAGAATCTAGCAAAGATTGTGCAAATAGAGTTTTTGTAACAAAAAGTGGACCACGTGAACACTTTTTCGAAATCTGAAAATAAATTTAGAAAATCTTATGAAAACCTTTGCTTAGATGAAGCAGTCCAGCATTCCACAAAATGATCATCAATCTAAAATTGACTGTTTTAAATACACATGTCTGCACCAATGTGAATGCACAATCATTGATTAATGATGATTTCTATATCTTTACTGGGAAGGGACCATCCATAAACCACGTGGACATTTTAGGGGGGGGGGCGGTATGGTGATTGTCCACGATCCATACAAAAAAGATTTTTTTTTGTATGGACAATTGTCCACGAAGAGGGGGGGGGGGGTAACAGATTGAGCATGAGCATGAGCATGAGCATGGTTGACTGCCAATGAGCTGCTACTCCGTTATTGACAGATCAGCTGAAGTTAAACAATGAATCAAAAATCTAGATTAAATTTTCAAAACAACCTATCCCTCATGGGTTTCCTATGCAGATAGGACCTTTTGAAAATTTAATCGAGAAATGATCAGTGGGAGCCAACCATCCGTTCACTGTTTAACCCCTGAAGACCCCGACTTTATTAGTCAATACCGGCGCCCTCCCAAGAAGCCTGCAGTTCAACAAAAGGGAGGAATGTTAGTCCGATAGTTGAAGTTGCAGACTCATCAAGCACATAGTTTTTCGCTATATACTTGTTGATACCGCTTGAGACCGTTGAATCCACAGCATCTCCTTCAAGCATCACGTGATTATTTTTTTTGGGTTAGTAGGATAAGGTATTGGCTTTTCGATGCCTCCCGAGCTACGATGCTATGGGGAGGACTTTAATAACAAACCCGTCGGCGAGCCTTCCGAGCAACGATGCTATGGGAAGGTCTTTCTAATTAGCACACCAAAACACTCGCGCACAGGTATTTAAATACTGAATAAATGTAATTTTTCATCACGATTACCCAGACGACATTGATGATATAGGAAGGACTTTTTTACAGTCATTTACAGTAATACTTAAACTTATTTTAATGCAACAATTCACACGACGTCGTGCCTCCCGATCAACGATGATGTAGGAAGGACTTGAGCAAGCCAATCAGGATGAAACACGAAATAAAACTCTTTTCCTTTCACACACAATGCCACACAATTGACCGCGCGTCACCACCCAACTAATTGAACTAATTTTCTTCTGCTTGTGGGCAAGCCAACCAGGATGAAACACGAAATAAAATTCTTTTCTTTTCACACACAATGCCACATAATTGACCGCGCGTCACCACCCAACAAATTGAACTGATTTTCTTCTGCTTGTGGGCAAGCCAACCAGGATGAAACACGAAATAAAATTCTTTTCTTTTCACACACAATGCCACATAATTGACCACGCGTCACCACCCAACTAATTGAACTAATTTTCTTCTGCTTGTGGGCAAGCCAACCAGGATGAAACACGAAATAAAATTCTTTTCTTTTCACACACAATGCCACATAATTGACCGCGCGTCACCACCCAACTAATTGAACTAATTTTCTTCTGCTTGTGGGCAAGCCAACCAGGATGAAACACGAAATAAAATTCTTTTCTTTTCACACACAATGCCACATAATTGACCGCGCGTCATCACCCAACTAATTGAACTGATTTTCTTCTGCTTGTGGGCAAGCCAACCAGGATGAAACACGAAATAAAATTCATTTCTTCTCACACACAATGCCACATAATTGACCGCGCGTCATCACCCAACTAATTGAACTGATTTTCTCCTTCTTGTGGGCAAGCCAACCAGGATGAAACACGAAATAAAATTCATTTCTTTTCACACACAATGCCACATAATTGACCGCGCGTCACCACCCAACTAATTGAACTAATTTTCTTCTGCTTGTGGGCAAGCCAACCAGGATGAAACACGAAATAAAATTCTTTTCTTTTCACACACAATGCCACATAATTGACCGCGCGTCACCACCCAACTAATTGAACTAATTTTCTTCTGCTTGTGGGCAAGCCAATCAGGATGAAACACGAAATAAAATTCTTTTCTTTTCACACACAATGCCACATAATTGACCGCGCGTCATCACCCAACTAATTGAACTGATTTTCTTCTGCTTGTGGGCAAGCCAACCAGGATGAAACACGAAATAAAATTCATTTCTTTTCACACACAATGCCACATAATTGACCGCGCGTCACCACCCAACTAATTGAACTAATTTTCTTCTGCTTGTGGGCAAGCCAACCAGGATGAAACACGAAATAAAATTCTTTTCTTTTCACACACAATGCCACATAATTGACCGCGCGTCACCACCCAACTAATTGAACTAATTTTCTTCTGCTTGTGGGCAAGCCAACCAGGATGAAACACGAAATAAAATTCTTTTCTTTTCACACACAATGCCACATAATTGACCGCGCGTCACCACCCAACTAATTGAACTAATTTTCTTCTGCTTGTGGGCAAGCCAACCAGGATGAAACACGAAATAAAATTCTTTTCTTTTCACACACAATGCCACATAATTGACCGCGCGTCACCACCCAACTAATTGAACTAATTTTCTTCTGCTTGTGGGCAAGCCAACCAGGATGAAACACGAAATAAAATTCTTTTCTTTTCACACACAATGCCACATAATTGACCGCGCGTCACCACCCAACTAATTGAACTAATTTTCTTCTGCTTGTGGGCAAGCCAACCAGGATGAAACACGAAATAAAATTCTTTTCTTTTCACACACAATGCCACATAATTGACCGCGCGTCACCACCCAACTAATTGAACTAATTTTCTTCTGCTTGTGGGCAAGCCAACCAGGATGAAACACGAAATAAAATTCTTTTCTTTTCACACACAATGCCACATAATTGACCGCGCGTCACCACCCAACTAATTGAACTAATTTTCTTCTGCTTGTGGGCAAGCCAACCAGGATGAAACACGAAATAAAATTCTTTTCTTTTCACACACAATGCCACATAATTGACCGCGCGTCACCACCCAACTAATTGAACTAATTTTCTTCTGCTTGTGGGCAAGCCAACCAGGATGAAACACGAAATAAAATTCTTTTCTTTTCACACACAATGCCACATAATTGACCGCGCGTCACCACCCAACTAATTGAACTCACAATTGTCCACGAAGAGGGGGGGGGGGGTAACAGATTCCCAAAAAAGTGTCCACGTGGTTTATGGATGGTCCCGAATAGGAATTGTCGAAAAAATATTAACAACTTGTAACAATGTGGAAGCACAAATTGAAAAACCTTCTTGAACATCTCCAATAAACGGAATTTGAGCTTATAAAATTTGGTGGAGACGCATTAAATGAAATTTTAGCTTGTTAAATTTAGTGGACACGCATGGTAGTTTAAAATATGGTTTTAAATCCCAGTCCAAAAAAAACATCGTTCAAATTCAATTTACCCTCACTTGTCTATCATAGCATCAAACAATTCCGAGTGCACTAAATTTGATCGATAATGTCAATGTCGCTGCACTTACCGAAAATAGTGTTGTTCGGGTTCATGGCCACCTGGTTCTTGGCGGCGTCCCCGATCAACCGTTCCGTGTCCGTGAACGCCACGTAGGACGGCGTGGTGCGGTTGCCCTGGTCGTTGGCAATAATGTCCACCTTGCCATGCTGGAAAACGCCCACGCAGCTGTAGGTCGTGCCCAGATCGATACCGATCGCCGGAGACTTGGACATGGTTCTGGTTTTTTACCTGTTTGAAAATTTTAGTGAAAGTTAAATTTACTGCTCGCACTTTTGGTTTATTTTTAAAACACACAAAATTTGACTTTTTCACTCGTTGTTGGCAACTGCTGAAATTTGATATTTTTAGATCACGTGATGGACAACGAATGAGCTAGATTTTTTTCCGAAATATCATCAAGTCAACTCTCTTCGCTGCACAATTTTAATTGAAAATGGCGCCACCCTAATTAACACCGATCTAAAACCGTCAAAAATTCCCCAGCAAATGCCAAATTTCGCACGTGTTCCCACAAATCACTCCACTCACCTAAATGATAATTACGCACAGTTACGTAACACTTGTGGCTTAAATTAAAGGAATGCACACTTGAATATCTTTTCAACGAACTGATCCGTTCGATGTCTTTCTGAAGAATAATTCGCCAACGCGGTGGCGGTTGAGCTTAAAATACCCGAAGTCCGGAACAGATAGAAAGAGCAGAGGAAAAACTCGCATCGCGCAAACTCGTGATCCGCGATCTTCTTCTCTAGAATGTTCATTCACTTTCGGGACGGGATTGGTTGCATCGGTGTCGGATACGGAGATTACTGATTTCAAATTTAAATTTGAATTCCTACATTGTAGATACTGAGTTATTTACATAAAAAATGTTTTTTTTAAACGGTTTGGTTTTAAGACAATAAAGAAAACAATACTGAGCTTTAGGCAAGACAGTTAGAAACAAATCGAATATAAAAGTTTGAATAGAAACGGTAGTTTATAGAACAATTCAAAGTTTCAAATTTGGAATTATGCCTATGCTTGATAAGGTGTCCAGAAAAACTACAATTGGCACCACAAAAGGAAACTAGCTTTTAGGCTATTTTAGGCCAATTTTGAACGGAATACTGACTAGCGTTGATGATCTTTTGACTTGTCTTTTGATGTTCACCAAGAGAAAAAATAATCTTAAGGGAAATTGGCTCATCTCTCTCGCGCACGAAATATCGGTCAAATGAAACCCAAAAATCATCATCCTGGATTATTTGGATTTTTGCACTTGCAACGTCACACGTCGAAAAATGACCTGTCAGGTTTCGTAGATAACCATTTTATGTAAACAAAGCGAAATCAATTACCATCATCAGGGGCATGACTTTGGGTCTGGAGGTGAGATTGGGTCATAGAAAAATGCTTAAATTTGAATGACCCAATCGAAAAAAAAAAATTTCAGACCTAATAAAATAAACGGTTGAATAAAATCAAATAAAAAAATATTGAATAATCCAAACTGATTTTATTTTCACTAAAACTTGCAAGTGCACGTAAGACGCTCATGCGACTATTCAAGGATAATTTTTCGAAATAATGAGCAGCATATAAAGTGACGATATCTTTGTTTACGTTAGAAACAAGCTGGGAAGTAGCGTAAAAATCTAATTTAAGACCGGCCAGGTGTATGAGCGGTACGCTGATGACGATCAGTCAGTAGTAATTCAACATGTGCTTTTATACTACCACATTGACATAAAGTGATGACGAAGAACAAGCTGCGAAGAATATTCGGGATGGGAGTCGACTTATGATGCAGATTCTATTAATATGGTGTCACGATATGTTCATTGAGTTTGGTGAACTAATCCTACCGTTAATTCGCGTAATGATGGTTAAGCATCACGCGCCTCCATTTAACTATTGCAACCCACTTGGATTCAAAGGAGTCGCATGGGCGTTGAACAATTCTCAACGTTTTTGCATTTTGTAATGCACGGTTGGCATGGATTTATTAATTATATTTACTGTTCCAAGCACATATTTTAGATGACAATTAAAAAACGTGGAGGTAACTTTTATTTTACTTATAAATGGTTCCGAATTAAACAGATGCCTGATTCTCCATAAGTTGTAAAGGGAGCATCCATAAACCGCGTGGACAATTAGGGGGGGGGGGGGTTGGCGATTGTCCACTAGGGTGCCCAAAAAAATGAGCCTCTGCTCCACAAGCGTAAAACGGTTTATTGGGTAATTTTAAGCATCTGTGCCAATTTTGAGCGAAATTGGTTGAGATTAATCCATTGATACCCGAGCCTAAATTTGATGAAAAAAATGTTTTTCATACAAAAATTACTTTCTTAAATCGCTTATAACTATTCATTAAATTTTAAATTTTCAATGAGAATCTCACTTTTGAAAATATTTGGATGGAAGTAGCGTACCGTGCAGAACAAAACGTAACAAAGTTGGGTAATCCATACATTTTTTCGAGTTTTCCCATACAAACTTTACCTTCGAATATCAATGGGTTCTTAATGCTGACCGATTTTAGTCATATTTGGCCCAGAGTCATAAAATAGCTCAAGGCACAATATTCAGCTTGTGGAGTGAGGTTTTGAGAAAAAGTCCCACATTCTGGGCACCCTATGCTATGTCCAACAAGCTACAAAAAAGATTTCTGGAGTTTCTTTTTTTAAAAAAAAGGTCCAATAAACTAAATTTTAGGTGCGCTGGAAGTGGGGACGCGATGTCGTGAGTATTCAGATTAATTTTTTTGTGTGCTTTTGTGTCGCTGTTTGAATGGGGTGAGTGATTGTGATAATCAACCGTCCCCTAACATGACAGTTTTCGTGAATTGCGCGTATCCACCGACAGATGGCAAGTGGGCCTCGTCGGAGTACACCCATCAAATACGCAACTCAAAATTTGCATAGGAAACTTTTTTTTCGTGGCGGCTTTTGTGGCTCGCTCACTTCAACAGTTCTAGACTAATATTTGAACGTGGCGTATCTCTAAACAAGTTTTTGAAGAAAATGATTCCATAATGCTTATTTTGTCGTTTTAACCCAAATCAAGGCAAAAACTATATTTAAATAAACTATTCGCCATTTTCAAAAATTTGGCTAGATAATATCGAAGGCCGCCATCTTAGGCCCACTGGGCCCACAAAACGGGGTACGCTCAGTTTGTATGGGAGCTGTCAACATGCTCCCGGGCTGGTGATAATCAAATGAGAGTGCATAGTTGGCAAAGGGAGCGCGTTGTCGTAAAATTTTCGTATTTTCGTTGAGTAATTTGTGTTTTATGTGCTTGTGTAATCTTAATTAACTGTTTTGTGATTTTCAAAGCCCTTTCTATATCAACGTTGATCGTAAGATGACATTTTGGAACGTCGAGATATTAGTGGAGCAAAATAACTGTGTGTGAGTGATTTTGTTTGTTCGCTTCGCTTCGCTAGGAGACGGTGATTTTAGCGGATTGCAGACTGGATTTTCGCCATGTGATGTGATGATTGTCTAAGCCCAAGTTGCCTAGGAATCGATTATTGGGAATAGAACCTGTGGTACCCTGT